>NC_134806.1:50741132-50751132 GCF_046742065.1 Oratosquilla oratoria
TTCCTCTTAATCCTTCTATTTCTAATCTCCTGCCTTCTCTCCTCCTCCTCCTCCTCCTCCTACTCTTCCTTCTCCTGTTCTTCCTCGTCCTTTTCCTCCTCCTTCTCCTCCTCCCCCTCCTCCCCTTACTCCTTCACTTCCTATTCCGTCTCCTTCTCCTCTTCCTCCTCTCCTCCTCTTCCTCCCGGGACTGAGGAGTAGGAGAAGAAGGAGGTAGAGGAAACGGAGGAGGAGAAGGTTAAAGGGCAGGAGGAGGAGGAGGAGGCAGAGGAAATGAAGGATGAAGAGGAGGAGGAGGAGAAGGGGGAAGAGGACAAGGAGGAGGAGGGGGGAAAAGACGAGGAAGAGGAGGGGAAAAAGAGGTGGAGGAGGAGGAGAGAGGAGGAAAAGGATAAAGAGGAGGAGAAGGAGGAGGAGCGGGGGGAGAAGTGGTGAGAGGATGAGGGGGAGGATGAGGAGCGAGGAGGAGAAGGATGAAGAGAAGGAGGAGGAGGAGGAGGAGGATGAAGAGGATGAAGAGTATGAGGAGAAGGATGAAGAAGAGGATGAGGATGAGGAGAAGGATGAAGAGGAGGATGAGGATGAGGAGAGGGATGAAGAGGATGAGGAAGAGGAGGAAGAGGAGGAGGATGATGAAGAGGAGGAGGCGGAGGAGGAGGAGGAGGAGGAGGAGGAGGTAATATCGCCGAAGGTCTTATGACCTTGCTGTGCCCTTCACCGGCTCCTTCCTTCCTTCCTACCTACCTGGACCCTCTCCTCCTCTTCCCCATCCTCCTCCTCCTCCTCCTCCTCCTCGTCTAATATTCCTCCTCTTCCTCTTCCTCGTGTCATTTACCTCTCCCCCAATCTCCCTTGTATCTTTATAGCGCTTCCTTCTCCTCCTCCTCCTCCGCCTCCTCCTCCTCCGCCTCCTCCTCCTCGTTTAATATTCCTCCTCTTACTCCTCCTCCTCCTCCTCCTCCTCCTTTTCTTCCTCTTCCTCGTGTCATTTACCTCTCCCCCAATCTCCCTTGTATCTTTATAGCTCTTCCTCCTCCTCCTCCTCCTCCTCGTTTAATATTCCTCCTCTTCCTCCTCCTCCTCCTCCTCCTTTTCTTCCTCTTCCTCGTGTCATTTACCTCTCCCCCAATCTCCCTTGTATCTTTATAGCTCTTCCTCCTCCTCCTCCTCCTCCTCCTCCTCCTCCTCTTCCTCCTCCTCCTACTCGTTTAATATGCCTCCTTTTCCTCCTCCTCCTCCTTTTCTTCCTCTTCCTCGTGTCATTTACCTCTCCCCCAATCTCCCTTGTATCTTTATAGCGCTTCCTCCTCCTCCTCCTCCTCCTCCTCCTCCTCCTCTTCCTCCCCTCCTCCTCCCTCTTTGCACTGGTTCACCGTCCTGCTCATCAACATACTACACTTCCCCCCCACTCCCCCTCTCCCAGCCCCCTCCTCTCTCTCTCTCTCTCTCTCTCTCTCTCATATTTCCCCTTCTCCTCTCCTTCTTTTCCCTATTTCCTCTTCCTCTCCCTTCTCCCTCTTCTTCCTCTCCCCGTGTGTGTGTGTGTGTGTGTGTGTGTGTGTGTGTGTGTGTGTGTGTGTGTGTGTGTGTGTGTGTGTGTGTGTGTGTGTGTGTGTGTGTGTGTGTGTGTGTGTGTGTGTGTAAATGTTTGTGTGTGCATGTTTGCATGTATGTGCATGTCCTATGGATAGAGCCCCACGCTCACATTAACAAACCTTCTCCAAGGGGGTAAAATTCTATAGGATCGTTACCGGTTGACACGGGGCCAAGGAATTCTATGTCAAAGAAATTACCTCTCGCTCTCTCTCTCTATCAATATTTGACATCTTCCCCTATTTTTACACGCGTGAAGAGGTATAGGTCTGCAATTTACTACTGTAATCAAAGATTCCTGGAAGACATGAGAGTGCTTTTACTGTGCTGTGATCGACTGTGAAAGTCGATGGTGCCGGAAGTGACGTCACAGATTCCGAGAAAACGAAACCTCGTAGATGGCAACACTAGTTTCCCCATAGAAAAATAAGAATGAATAAATAAATAAATATAAATTTATAGGATAAATAGAAAATGAAATTAAGAATATATAAATAAACAGGTAAGTATAATAGATAAATTAATAACAAAGTAAAAAAAAAATAGAAAATAAATAGAAAACAAAATAAGACACAATGAAATTAAAGTAGATAAGATAAAATGAAACTTTGTAGAAAAATAAACAAAATGAAAAAATTAATCTATACAATATATATTTATAATATTGGTATTTAAAAAAAATAATATTTCTATGAAAGACCTTCCTCTAGATGTCTCTAGGATATTTCTTGTCAATCTGATACGCCGAGTATTGATGAAATTCATTCAATATATTGTCAATCAATAGTTATGTCGTGTGTGTGAGAGTGTATGTGCTCATGTACGTGTGTGTGTGTGTGTGTGTGTGTGTGTGTGTGTGTGTGTGTGTGTGTGTGTGTGTGTGTGTGTGTGTGTGTGTGTGTGTGTGTGTGTGTGTGTACTCATGTACGTGTGTGTGTGTGTACTCATGTACATGTACATGTGTTTACTCATGTACGTGTGTGTGTGTGTGTGTGTGTGTGTGTGTGTGTGTGTGTGTGTGTGTGTGTGTGTGTGTGTGTGTGTGTGTGTGTGTGTGTGTGTGTGTGTGTGTGTGTGTGTGTGTGTGTGTGTGTGTGTGTGTGTGTGTGTGTGTGTGTGTGTGTGTGTGTGTGTGTGAGTGAGAGAGAGAGAGAGAGAGAGAGTGTGTGTGTGTGAGAGTGTGAGAGAGAGAGAGAGAGAGAGAGAGAGAGAGAGAGGGAGAAGAGAAAGAGAGAGAGAGAGAGAGAGAGAGAGAGAGAGAGAGAGAGAGAGAGAGAGAGAGAGAGAGAGAGAGAGAGAGAGAGAGAGAGAGAGAGAGAGAGAGAGAGAGAGAGAGAGATTGGTAGAGATTGGCATCAAAGTTTCCTCTACTAATCACATTTTGATTAGGGGAGAAAGTAGGCCACGCCATGACTACTCTTTCCCAACCAATCACCAACCATTCACTAACTAGTCATTAACTAGTCACGCTATATATCAACTACTAAATATGTATATCAAATAGTCAACCTGTATATCAACTTGTAAATATCTATATATAATAGTCAACCAATATATATTAACAAGTATGTATATCGACTAGTCAAAATGTATACCGACTAGTCAATATCTATATAAAATACTCAATATGTATAGAAACTGATCAATCTTTACATAAATTTGACAATATGTGTATCAACTAATCAATCAGTCAATCAATTCATCAATCAGTTGATTAGCCAATAAACCAATCATACGTGTCTCCTGCTCTTCCTCCTCCCTTCCTCCTCCTCCTCTTCTTCCTCTTCATTCTACGTCTCCTCCTACTCCTACGCCTCCTCCTCCTCTCCCTCTTCCTCCTCCTCCTCCTCCTCCTCCTCTTCCTCCTATTTCTCCTGATTCTACGCCTCCTCCCCTCTTCCTCCCCTCCTCCTCCTCTTCTTCCTCCTCCCATCCACTCCCTCCCCTACCCGCTGTACCCCTCCCCCTCCCACCCACTCCCTTCTATACATAATTCCTATTGACTTGTCAGTTTTATTCTCCTCCTCCTCCTCCTCTCCTCCTCCTTCTGCTCCTCCTACTCCTCTCCTCCTCCTCTTCCTCCTCATCCCGCTCCTCCTCGTCCTCCTCCTCTTCCCCTTACTCCTCTCCTACAGATGTTAGTCTTATATACAAACAGACAGTATTAGTGATAATAACAATAAAAATAATAGTTATGATAGAGAAAACAATAATAGTAATAATTATGATAATAATAATATTAATAATAATAATAATAATAATAATAATAATAATAATAATAATAATAATAATAATAATGATAATAATAATAATAATAATAATAATAATAATAATAATAATAATAATAATAATAATGATGATGATGATGATGATGATGATGATGATGATGATGATGATGATGATGTGTAATAATAATAATAATGATAATAATAATGATAATAATAATGATGATAATAATAATAATAATAATAATAATAATAATAATAATAATAATAACAATAATAATAATAATAATAATAATAACAACAATAATAATAATAATAATAATAATAATAATAATAATAATAATAATGATAATAATAGTAATAATAATAATAATAATAATAATAATAATAATAATAATAATAATAATAATAATAATAATAATAATAATAATAATAATAATAATAATAATAATAATGATAATAATAATAATAATAATAATAATAATAATAATAATACTAATAATAATAATAATAATAATAATAATAATAATAATAATAATAATAATAATAATAATAATAATAATAATGATAGTAATAATAATAATAGTAATGATAATAATGATAATAATAATGATAATGATAATAATAATAATAGTAATGACAATAATAACTTGAAATTAATCTAATCAAACTTTATTAAGTAAATTCACCAAAAGAGAGAGAGAGAAATAGAGATAGAAAGAGATAGAGAGAAAGAGAGAGAGGGAGAGAGAGAGAGAGAGAGAGAGAGAGAGAGAGAGAGAGAGAGAGAGAGAGAGAGAGAGAGAGAGAGAGAGAGAGAGAGAGAGAGAGAGAGAGGGGGGGAGGGGGGAGGGGAGAGGGGAGGAGGGAGGGGAAAGGGGAGGGGGGAAGAAAGGCCTCTTCCACCTGCTGTTCCTTTCTCCCCCCTTCCCCCTTCCCCCCATCTTCCTACCTGGCCATTCATCATTTACCCCCCATCCCCCCACAGCAACCACTCGGCTATTCTGTCCCTCTTCCTCCTCCTCCTCCTCCTCCTCCTTTTCCTTCTTCTCCTCCTCTTCTTCCTCCTCCGCCTCTTCCTCGTCCTCCGCCTCTTCCTCCTCCTCCTACTCTTCCTCCTCCTCTTCTTCTTATTCCTCCTTCTCCTCTGCCTCCTCCTCCTCTTCTTCTTCTGCCTCCTCCTCCCCCTCCTCTTCCTCCCCTTCTCCTCCCGTTCCTCCCTCTCATCCTCTTTCTCCTCGTCTTCATCGTCCTCTTCTTCTTCATCGTCCTCCTCTTCCTCCTCTTCTTCCTCTTCATCTTCCTCCTCCTCCTCATTTTCCTCATCCTCTTCTTCCTTCTCCTCTTCCTCCTATTTTCGTCTTCCTCCTCCTCTTTCCTTCCTCCTCCTCCTCTTCCTCTTCGTCCTCCTCTTTTTCTTCCTCCCCTATATCATCTTCGTCCTCCTCATCTTCCTTCTCGTCCCCCCTTCCCCCCTATCCTCCACCTCTCCCCCCTCCTCCCCCTCTCCCCCCTCCCCTCCCCCTCTTCCCCCTCCCCCTTCCCCTCCCCTCCCCCCACTCCATTTCAACTCCCATCCGGTCCACTCAACTCTAGTCCTCAATTATGGGAGTTGAGGAGGCGACCGACCGACCGGTGCCCTAAAAGTCATCAGTTCGAATCCCTCCCAATCAAAGTTTGTGTCAAGAAATATTGACATAAAATCAAAGTTAGTTTAAGTAAATAAATGAATAAATAAAATGGATTAATCAAATAAATGAATAAAAATATATAAGATAAAGGATAAATGAATAAATGTATAGAGGAGTAAATAGATTATTAAACGAATAAATAAATAAGTGAATAAAGAGGCAAATGAAGAGTAATAACATTTCTTTCCCGTTGGTCCTTTCCCCGCCCCATTGTAGCCAATTATCGTCTCCCTCCTCTTCCTCCTCCTCATTTTCCTCTTCCTACTCTTCCTCCTGTTCTTCTTCCTTCTCCTTTTCCTCATTATCTTCCTCCTCCTCCTCCTCCTTTTTCCACCTGTTCTTTCTCCTCTTCTTTTTCCCCCTTCTTCTCTTCTTCCTCTTCCTTTCCTCCTCCTCCTTCTCCTCCTCTTCTTCTTCTTGATCCTCTTCTTGCTCCTCCTCCTCCTCCTCCTCATCCTGTTCTTCCCTCTCTTCCTCCTGTTTTTCTTCCTCCTCCTCTTCCGCCTTCTTATCTTCCTCCTCCTCCTCTTCCTTTTTTCCTCCTGTTCTTTCTCCTCTTCTTCTTCCTCCTTCTTCTCTTCTTCCTCTTCCTTTCCTCCTCCTCTTTCTTTCCTTCCTCCTCTTCTTCCTACTCCTCCTCCTCCTCCTCTTCTTTATCCTCCACCCCTTCTTCCTTCTTCTCCTCTTCTTCCTACTTCTCCTCTTCCTCCTCCTCTTCTTTCTCTTCCTCCTTTTCCTCATCCTCCTCTCCCTTCTCCTCCTCTTCCTCCCCGTCTTCCTCTTTTTCCTCCCCTTTTTCCTTCTCCTCTTCCTTCTCCTCTTCCTCCTCTTCTTCCTCTTCCTCTTCTTCCATCAAGGAACAAGATAACGTTTGAAGATGGCGTAGCACTTAGGGCTAAGGTGCCATAAAACAATTGGATGATGAAACTAATGTGGAAGCCAGAGGTGGATGGAGTGAACAGGAGGGGAAGACCGAGAACGAGATGGATGGATAGATGGGGTATAAGGTGAATGTCTGTCGAGCAGGGAAGGGAGTTGGCAAAAGTTGAGAATATACAATATTATATATATATATATATATATATATATATATATATATATATATATATATATATATATATATATGTGTGTGTGTGTGTGTGTGTGTGTGTGTGTGTGTGTGTGTGTGTGTGTGTGTGTGTGTGTGTGTGTGTGTGTGTGTGTGTGTGTGTGTGTTTTCAACTCGGATCTGCTGCAGTCTCTGTCGAGACAGTGTGTGTGTGTGTGTGTGTGTGTGTGTGTGTGTGTGTGTGTGTGTGTGTGTGTGTGTGTGTGTGTGTGTGTGTGTGTGTGTGTGTGTGTGTGTGTGTGTGTGTGTGTGTGTGTGTGTGTGTGTGTGTGTGTGTGTGTGTGTGTGTGTGTGTGTGTGTGTGTGTGTGTGTGTGTGTGTGTGTGTGTGTGTGTGTTGGGTTACATTAGGACAAATATCGCCAGATAGCGTGAATTTCCAAAATCCCGCCAAAGAGATCGCAAATGGCGATATTTGTTGTCTGGAGTGGCGATAATTTTGTATAAATTTAGCCAAAAGTTTACTAGGTTAAAAAAGAATGTACTAGGTCAGATTCACTGTCCGTTTCCATAGCAACCAACAACCTGAGGTTGCTACAAGTGTTTCTACAACCTATCTTGTGGGTACAACCTCTTACTCATCCTCCCAACCACTCCTTCCGTGTTACCATACCGAGCCATACCCAATATATATACATAAACGCATACATACATACACACCTACATACACATTCATTCTCAAGACGGTTATGATGAGAATGATAAATAATTAAAAATGTAAATGAATTAATAGATAGATAAATGAATTAATAAATAGATAAATAAATTGATATAGAGGTTATCTTACCTCTGGTAGCTAGACGGGCTCGGGCCATACCCTCCTCCTCCTCCTCTCCTCCCGTACCCTCCGCTCTTGGCCTCCCGGGCCAACCAGCAGTCAGTTGTGTCTTAACTCTGTAAGAGAGAGGATGCGTCCAGGTTCGAAGCTTTGCCGTTCACTAAAAACTCGCTATATTTAGCTGTAGTTTGTTTTAATGCGTGGATAACGTAGTTCAGATTTGTTATGAGTGGAAATGTGGTGCTCAGTATAACAGTGATCTGTGTAGAACAAATTTAATGTGTTATTTTGAACAGATATAATATAAACATAACATCAGTCTGGGATGAAGTATTTGAAATCTGTTTATATTAATGGAAGTTATTCATTAATATAAGTACCAACACTGTACGTACATAGCAAAATAGAAATTTGGACTGAAAAAATTAAATTATGCTGATTTTTATGCTGACTTCGAAAGAGGAAAATGCTGTTTTTTTGTCATGCTGTAGATATTTAAAAAAATATTATCAACTGAATATATATATATATATATATATATATATATACATATATACACACACACACACACACACACACACACACATATATATATATATATATATATATATATATATATACATACATATCTGTGTCTAAAATAATTTTGACACAAACATTTATTTCTAAACATGTGATATTAGTGAGTTTAGCAATCTACCTACCGGCCTATATTTATGTGTATATGTATGCATATATATGTATATATATATATATATATGTATATATATACATATACATATATGTATACATATATATATGTATATTTATATATATATATGTGTGTGTGTGTTTGTATGTATGGGACAGAAGCAATTGTCCGCTTTGGTCCATTACTTTTACTACCCACACACACACACACACACACACACACACACACACACACACACACACACACACACACACACACACACACACACACACATATATATATATATATATATATATATAATATATATATATATGTGTGTGTGTGTGTGTGTGTGTATACGCATGTGTGTATTTGTATGTATGGGACAGAAGCAATTGTCCGCTTTGGTCCCTTGGTTTTACTATGAAGTACACGGGAGGGCCACACACCGTTTCGCGTTGAGGACAAACGACTTATCCTCCGTTACTGTTACTGTTAAGTAATAGTATAGAATTAATTCTATATTTTAAGATACTGAATAGTTATATTGTTATACATTGTTACTCTTAAGTATCAGTGCCCTATTTTTATTTTCTAATTTAAAAAAATCATTTTGTGTAATGTATACTATTACTATTATGTAATAGCATATATTTTGTTAATCTAGGAGAATTACTAATTATGGTGATACTGTTACTATTAAGTAATGATATATAATTCACATTTCAAATTATTTTAGGATAATGAATAGGTATTATATACTATTACTATTAAGTAATATTAATTTTTCAGGAAAATCAATAGTTATGTTATTACTGTTACTATCAAGTAATAGTAATTTTTATTTAGGAAATTTCGTCTTTAAGGTATTACTAGTACTGTCAAGTAATAGTAATTTTTTATTTAATAAAAGACAACTAATAGTTATGATATTACTGTTACTATGAAGTGATAGTAACATTTATTTTCTATTTTAGGACAATTAATAGGTGCTACGCACTGTTACTATTAAGTATCAGTGCAGACACACATATTAAGATTTAAAATGTAGTATAATATATTCTTATTTTTACTTAAAAGTAGGAGGAAAGGGTAATGTACACGTACGTGGGAGCAAAACATAGGTCATATTGTAATTGCCCTTTTGTATTACTTTTAAGTAATAGTAAGTATTCGTTGGGCTAGTGGATGCCAACAAACTCTGGTCATATTATGTTTTGGTAAAACGAAAGAAATAAACAAGGAAACAAAAAAATTATATAGTCATCTGTCTATGTCTCTCTGTCTATTTCTGTCTGTTTACGCCTATGTCTGTCTATATCTGTTTGTCTATGTCTCTCTATGTCTGGATGCCTGTCTGTCTACGTCTGTCTTTCTATGTCTATCTATATATGTCTTTCTGTCTATTTCTATCTGTCTATATCTACATATCTATGTCTATCTGACTATATCTATCTCTGTCTATGTCTGTCTGTCTATATGTCTGCTTCTCTATGCCTGTCTGTCTATCTCTTTATACCCATGTCTGGTTATATGTCTCTATATTTGTTTGACTTTCTTTTAATTTGATTGTCTGTCTATTTTTTTGTCCGTTTGCCTGTCTGTCTATGTCTGTCTGTATGTCAGTCTCCCTGTCTGTCTGTCTATCTGGCCGTCTGTCTGTCTGTCTGTTAGATAACGATGTGTGTGTGTGTGTGTGTGTGTGTGTGTGTGTGTGTGTGTGTGTGTGTGTGTGTGTAGCCAATATGTACATGCACACATGTATGTACATGTAAATATCTATGTATATGCAAATGTAAGCACCCACACGCACGAACGCACGCACACACACACACACACACACACACGCACACACACACACACACACACACACACACACACACACACACACACCCACACACACACACACGCACACACACACACACACACACACACG
>NC_134806.1:50758632-50761132 GCF_046742065.1 Oratosquilla oratoria
TGGACCAAGCCCTCAGTAAGGCTAGGGCCAATCATTTTAAAACTTCCGTCCCCTCAAGTTTTCACCGCTCCTTTAAGGACATTTTAAAAATTCCATTCAATAATACCATCAGTTCTTCTACTAAGTTGTTTCCTCATGAACGTCTCACTATTGCCTATCACTATCCTAACACCGTGCATAAGCAAATTGTGAACGTTCAACAAAAACCGAAGGAAGTTGAGTCACCTGGTGTTTATTGTTTGCCCTGCAAAGATTGTGATTTGGTTTACTTGGGTCAAACCGGGAGAGACTTGAACACTAGATTGGCAGAACATAAAAGGTCAATTAGGTATGGGCAAGAAAACTCTGCTGTATTTCTTCATGTCAAAAATAAGAATCATTCTTTCGATTGGGGTAAGACCAGATTAGTGTTCAAGTCCCACTGGGGCTTCAGGAGGAAAATAGTTGAATCAGCATTAATTGAGGAATGCCCTAATATTAATATTTCTAAAGGGCAGTGGACACCTGACATTATTTCACGCGCGGCAGTTAACAAGTTGGTACGGACATTACAACCTCCCCCCTCCTCACCCCCTCCCTCCTCCGCCACCCCAGTTTGCCCCGCGCCTGAGTGAGGTCATCTATCCACATCTCTTCCTCTCTGTAGCTTATAAGTCCACTCTGTACTCTACTCTATGTACTTTCCTGAAGAGGGCTACAGTTGATAGCCAAAATATAGGATTCTTCTTTATTCAAAGTTTACTTTCTCCGACTGTGGGTTCCTGTGTGTCATTTACAAATGTGCTACTACATTTTTGTTTATATATATATATATATATATATATATATATATATATATAAATATATATATGTCTATATATATATGTATGTATATATATATATATATATATATATAGATATATATATATATATCAAATAACATCGAACATATGGAAGCGCTTATATAACAAGTTGTTATAGTTGACGATATTGTGTAACAATTCTAAATAAATCTAGTATATTACAGGATTATTTTAGATATGTACGCTATATAGTCCACCACCTCCTCCCACCCCACCCTCAACCTCCACCATTATTATTGTTCATAAATGAATTATCAATATTTTCTGTATGTCTTTAGGTGATTTTTATCAAAAGAAAACTGACTAGGGAATATAATAATTCATAGACAAATTAAATGAAATATTCCTAGACTTATTACAATAGTAGTAGTAGTAGTAGTAGCAGTAGTAGTAGTAATAGTAGTAGTAATGGTGATAGTAGTAGTTCTCAATGCAGTACTATTAGTGCAGGGAGTAGTTGTAGTATATAATAAACTTATCAGATAAAGTACATTTGCTAATAAACACAAACTCAGACCAAAACAATCCACATTCCGCGCAAGAGCTCGTCTGATAAAAGAATTAAACAAAACACGCGGCATTTGATAATTATGAAAAATGTTTCCATGGATTATCAAGCGTATTTTTGCTAGATAGCAATTTGATTATATTTCTCGTTCGACTAGACTACTCTCCTCCTCCTCCTCCTCCTCCTCTTCCTTCTCCTCGTCCTCCTCTTCCTCCTCCTCTTTTTCTTCTTCTTCTTCACATTCTTCCTTTTTCACATAAAATCTCTACAAAAAATAAATAAACAAATAAATAAATAAAATCAAACAAATATACAATAGAAAAAATGTAAATAGCAAATAAAATATAATATAATAAATAAATAAAAAATAAACTGGAAAAATAAATAGATAAACATAAACAAAAATAAATAAGAAATTAAAATAAATACTAATTACTTCTTTTATTCTCTTCTACTATAATAGAGATTGAAGAGTTGATTTTGGTTTAGAGGTACAAAAATTTCTAGAATATTTATAGATCCCTTGAAATGGATTTGATATATGATAAAAAGAAATCCATATTATTTTAAATCCTTCAAAATCCCTAGCAAAATCCCCAAAATCCTTTAAAATCCCTAAAAACGGATTTAGATTTAGAATCAAAAATCCCTAGAATATCTAAAAATTCCTAGAAATGGATCTGATATATAACATAGAAGATCCCAAAAAATATCTAAAATCCTTAAAAATCTATAAAATTTGATTAAAACACAGTACAAAAAAAAAATCCATCAAAATCTTAAGAATCCCCAGAAATGCATTAGATATATAATACAAAAATTTATAAAATTCCCTAAAATCCTTTAAAAATTCCTATAAATAAAAATTAAAATCGTATCAAAATCCTTACAAATCCCTAAAAATCTCTAGAGGTGTATTTAAAGTAAATTACATTGGATTTACATATCCATACATACATGCACGCACACACAAACACACACACACACACACACACACACACACACACACACACACACACACACACACACACACACACACACACACACACACACACACACACACACACACACACACACACACACACACACACACACACACACACGTTGCTTGTCGGAGACAGGATGTATAAGAAATTACCTCCTCCTCCTC
>NC_134806.1:50766132-50768632 GCF_046742065.1 Oratosquilla oratoria
AGTCCTAGAATCTTATTTGCTTTCTCAGAGGCTGAAATACACTGCTTAGATGATTTGAGATCTTTACTGATAATTACGCCGAGATCCTTTTCACTATCCACTTTTGTTAACGAATTTCCAAATAACTTGTAATCATAATTACTATCATTTTTACCTACGCGTATAACCTTACATTTACTTGTGTTAAATTTCATTAGCCACTTTTCAGACCATTACTGTAATTTATCTAAATTTTCTTGAATATCTAATTGATTTAAGTGATCATTTGCCATTCCGCACAATTTTGTATCATCAGCAAATTTGGAGACAAAAGATTTTAGTCCGTGGTCTATATCAATTATATATGCTATGAATAGAAGTGGCCCAATAACGGAACCCTAAGGAACTCCACTCGTAACATTTTTTTCACCTAGAAGTTTTTCCATTTAAAACAACTCCCTATTTTCGATCATTTACCCAATTTCTACTCCGTGTGAAGCTAATTTAGTAAGTAGCCTTTCGTGGGGACGGTATCAAAAGCTTTTGCAAAATTCAAAATATATTAAATCTATGTTGTTTCTTTTGTCATAATTCCAGATGACTGTGTTGTAGAATTCGAGTAAGTTAGTCACGCAAGAACGTTTCCGTATGAAGCCGTGCAGGCTATCATTTATCAAACAGTTACTTTCTAAATGATGTTCGATAGCATCTCTGTTGTAGATATATTTGTATCTGTAGTTGCAGTAGTTGTAAATAAGTTTATTCCTGTATTGTCCGTTGTATCTATGGTTGTTGTAATTATATTCATTGTAGTTTGATTTGTAGTGGCGATCATTGCAGTATATTGTATTATATTTAAATAAAATACTTTATTATTTTATTTTATTTATTCTGATTTCACTTACTTTTGTTCATCTGTTTATTTACCTATTGCTCTGCGTAATAATTATCTTAATCAGTATTGCCAGATAGGTGATCTGTAATTTTTGCATTTCAATATATTTAATTTTTCTAATAAATTTTATATATATTTTTGTGTTAATGTATAATTTTCTCGAATAATATTGGTCTAATGGTCTATCTAATTTTATTGTATTTCATTTGATCTTATTTTATCATTTATTCTTAGTTTGTGCTAAATCTCTCTCAATGAAAAATGAACTGGTTTTTGTTATATTGAACAAAATGGAGAACAAAAATAAACAAATAAATAGATAAATAAATAGATAAATAAATAAATAAATGCTGATAGATACGTCACACTGTTACGATTTCCCGTTACATAAATTATGTAACGCGGGAATGACCAGACACTTTGGCCATTTGCCGTCACTCCGTTACCATATGTAACGTTATATTGCATGTTACAACTCCCCGTTACATTAGTTACGTAACGCCAGGATAATCCGTTACAAGTGACCAATCACCGTTACAGTATGTGACGCGGACGGAGGAACTAAAATAATTGTTATGAAGAACAAAACTGAAGAACAGTGATGGTCGCTATTTTTCGTGATGAACAATTTTGAAGAACAAAAATGTTCTCTGTTGTTCATGACGAACAAAAATTAACATATATATTCTCCATTGTCCATGAAGAACAAAACTGAAGAACATACATTTTGCGTTGTTTATGAAGAAGAGGCAGTGATGGTCTCTATTGTTCATGAAGAACAAAATTGAAGAAGGGAGAGGATATGCATGAAGAGCAAAAATTAAGAACAATATTGTTCTTCATTGTTCATGAAGAACAAAAAATGAAGAACATTTATTTCAATTATTCATGATAAAAAAATTGAAGGGCAATTATCTCTGGATTGTTCATGAAAATCAAAATTTAATTTTTCCGCATTGCTCATGAAGAACAAAAAGAACAACATTGTTCCTCACTGTTCAAATAGATCACGCTTCTATAATTTATCAATTAATTTATTTTATTTGTTTATTGCTTTATCTGTTGATTTATCTATTCATTAATCAATTTATTTGTACATATATATATTAATGTATCTGATATACCGGTATATATATATATATATATATATATATATATATATATATATATATATATATATATATATATATATATATATATATATATATATACACTGAATGGTTCTCAGTGATCAATTAATATCTTTTTCCAACCACATATCACTTTTAATTCCGTACCATCGCAAACGAGACTGAGAATCGCTCGAAGGAGGCATCCGTGGAAATTGAAATGTAGACGAGCCGAGGATTCAAACCCAGCTAGCCCGTAACAAAGTTACATTGACGTAACCCAATACGCTATCATCCGAGCGATTCTCAGTCTCGTTTGCGATGGTATGGAATTAAAAGTGATATGTGGTTGGAAAAGAGATATATATATATATACATACATACATATATATATATATATATATATATATGTATATATATGTATATATATATATATAATATATGTATATATATAGATATATATTACACACATACACACGCACGCACGCACGCACACACACACACACACACACACACA
>NC_134806.1:50786132-50788632 GCF_046742065.1 Oratosquilla oratoria
CCACTGGCTAATAGACCAATCAAGAAGACGATGACGTCACAAAACGATGACGTCATCAAGAAGACGATCCCAAATCCCGCCTCCTCCTCCTCCTCCTCCTTCTTCTCATGAGCTCTATCCTCCTTGACCTCCTCTTCCTCCTTCTCCTCCTCCTCCTTATCCTCCTCTTCCCCTTCCTCATCAGGTCGCCATAGATAGCGACAGGAATGTCGTTTGCCGAAATTCATCAATTAATTAATTATTATCGACACCTTCAGCTATATAAAATGTATATAAAGGAAAATAAAATAAGATAGAATAAAATAATAAAGTAAGACAAAATTGCCTTTGATTTGGGAAAGAGGGGAATGTCTGTTGAGGAAGGAGGGGAGAGGACAGAAGATAGGGGCGAATGGAGAATGGTTGTGTATGGATGATGCTGTGATACATGGAAGGAAGTGGGTGGGGGGATGGGGGGGCGGGGGGATGGGGGGTGAGGGAGTATGTGTGAATATATAATCATATGACGCATCCCAAAGGGATTTCTCCCCGTCTTCTCTTCCCCCCCCATAAGGGGAGGGAGAGTGGGGGGGGGTCGCCGATTTAATGAAGCGGCCTTGCTGTGGACGTGCTGTGTCTTGCTGCACTGCTTCTGACCCAGGGCGGGATGCAGGGATGACCCGTCATCCAGGAGGAGCCAAGATAAGAGGGAGGGAGGGAGGGAGGGAGTGGAGTGGATGGGAGTGGACTATGTGGGGGATGGAATGGGTGGGAGTGGATTTCTATGCCTTTTTTCTTTTTTTTTTTTTTCTTTTTTTGGCTACCTCCCTTGCAAGGGGGAAAAAGCCTTTGGTATATGTATGTATGTATGTATGTATGTATGTATGTGAAAATAAAATAAGATCCAATTAAATCGAATAAAGGAAAAGAGAAAATAAATTAATAACTAAGTAAATAAAGATTAATACAATATAAATAAAGTAAAAATTTAAAGTAAGATAGAAACAAAGTAAAATTAAATAAGATGAAATGAAAATAATATTAAAATAAAATAAGAATAAATTAAAATAGTAATAATAACGGAAATAGAATATAAAATAAAAAATGAAATTAAATAGAAATAAAGTAAAATAAGATCAAATAAGACAAAAATAAAATCAAAATAAAATAAGCATAAAATGAAATAATTATAATAAAATCAAGTAAAACAGGAAAGGAATAAAGATCATTTGCCGACATTTTGAATAAAATAGGCAGGATAGGGATTAAACAGGTTCATGTTGGTGTGGTACGCAGAAATGAACTCTACTGCCCCGCGACCGAAGGGTTCTTTTCGCGCGACGGAGCAAATCCATTGTTAGCAAGGCAGAGAATTGTATAGGATTTGAGGCGTTTTTCCAGTCTCTCTTTTCGCGACTTTATTTTTCGCGATTTAATTTTTCACGTGATGTTGTTGTTTCGCGATTTAATTTTTCGCGAGTTTCTTTTTCAGATATTGCTTTTGTGCGATTTTATCTATTCTTTTTTTTACGCGGATTTTTCGCATATTTTACGAATCTCCCCTTTGGCGAGTTATTATCTCCTTTTTTGTTTGTTTGTTTGTTTGTTTTTTGTCACGCTGATTCGTACATTTCCGTCCTATTTTGCCACGCTGTACAGATGTAAATATATATACACTGCATACATATACACATATACATATGTATGCATATGTATATTTACATTTATATGTATATATAATCGAGAAAGTGATAGATAGAGAGAGGGGGACAGAGAGAAAGAGAGGGAGAAGGAGAGGGAGAGAGAGAGAGGGAAAGAGAGAGAGGAACCTTTGCGCAGATGACGTCACCGTTTCTTGCGCAGTTGTATACCACACACCTGGTGCGCAAGGACATGCATGTCTGCGCACACACACACACACACACACACACACACACACACACACACACACACACACACACACACACACACACACACACACACACACACACACACACACACACACACACACACACACACACACACACACACACACACACGCACACGAATGTGTAAAACAATACTATTAATATTATTTTTATGATTACTATTATCATTATTATTATTGTTATTATTATTATTATTATTATTATTATTATTATTATTATTATTATTATTATTATTATTATTATTATTATTATTATTATTATTATTATTATAATTATTATTATCATTGTTATTATTATCGTTATTATTATCATTATTATTATTATCATTATCATTATTATAATGATCGTTATCATTGTTATTATTATCGTTATTATTACCAATAATGCGAACAAAAAGAAAAAGAAAGAGAATAAAGAGAAATGAAAAAGAGAAACAGAAGAAAGGGAAAAAGAGAGAGGGAAAAAGTATCTAATCCTCCATATGCATCATCAATCACGGATTGAAAATAGAAAATCTTTCTGGGGGTTGAGTGGACGTTGCCCATAGCAACCAAGCTATGACGTCACAGCGAGAGGACGCCATGCAGAGGAAT
>NC_134806.1:50793632-50798632 GCF_046742065.1 Oratosquilla oratoria
GTCACACAGTGTCATTTTTATATACTTTGTATTTTCTCTTGAGTTGGGGAGAAATAAATTTTATATGAATTGACCACAATCATTATAAAAGGAATTATAAATTTTGTTTATACATGTGTATATATTTAGAAAAAATATTGAATATGATTTAGAATATAGTGTCGATTCCCATCGTTACTTCGTTATTTAGAAAAATATATTGAATATGATTTAGAATATAGTGTCGATTCCCATCGTCACTTGAAAAAATGTAGACATTTTACATGAAATTCAGCTTGGTAGGATTTTCCATCTATCATAAATTACTTCCCTTTATCATTTATTGTTTTCCCTTTTACTTTAATTTATTTTTCGTATTTTCTGACTGATAGTTTTCTTGTCTTAGTATTTTGAAAAAGGTTTACTGCATTTAAATAAACATCAAGTGGATGACTGAGCATTGGACAATGATGTCGCCAATTTCTCTGTCTATTTTTTTTTTTTTTTTTTATCTTGCTACCATCATCTGATTGTTTACGATGGGTGTACAATAAAACTGAATGTTTATTTTCTATACAATGTAGGTCGAAATATACTGTGTTTGTACTACATTCATAAAAAAAAAGCAATAAAATTCGTTTATGGCAGTAGGACAACAGGTGTCACTATTGGACACTCAAAGAAAACGACTCCAAGCAATATAGAATGATCGAACATTTCTTAAAAAAACATTAACAGCAAGTAAAAATAAAATCAAATACATACAAAATATGATTCATATATTCTTCTAGAATATGAATGAAACATACAGAAGAGAATTAGATATTCATGATATGTTCATATAATCTTTTGATTACATTGGAACGACGACAATATCAAGCGACATAGGTAACGGTACATAATCCAAACATAAAAAAAACATGAACACAACGCAAAAATAAATTACAATAAAATAAAATATGTACATTAAGTGATTGATATTTTTCTACAACATAATACAAATATGAATAAGTAGGAAAATAGGATATTCATAATATCAGTATAAATAACATGGAAGGCGTGTGTTATCTACACAACCTGATAATATAGATTAGAGAAGCATTTGCTAAAATATAAAAATATAAAGAATAAACAAACATAAGATTTTCAGACATTACGTTTGTCTGTAAATAACTATATAATGAATATAACAGTACAACATACTCATAAGATATTTTACAGTTTGTGTATATTTTAGCAGATGTAGCTGGGTAATTGTATCGCTATTTATCAAATAGGATTATATATCTAGATTTTGTCATTTAATTTTATCTAGAAAGAAGGTTTATTAAAGGGAGATAGAGATAAAAACGAACTGGAGAAAGAGAGAGAGAGAGAGAGGAGAGAGCAGGTGCTAAGAATCAGAGAGAGGCCAGGTGTAGAGGTGGTGGGGGGGAGGAGGAGGAGGCGTCAAAAACACAGCACCTGCCACCTGCTGGAGCTTCAGGGAAACACACACACACACACACACACACACACACACACACACACACACACACACACACACACACACACACACACACACACACGTACACACGCACATACACACACGTACACGTATACACGTAAACATACACACACGTACACAACAGAAGCACACGTACACACGCAAACACACACACACACACACACACACACGTACACACGCAAACACACACACACACGTACACACGCAAACACACACACACGTACACACGCAAACATACACATACACGTAAACACGCAAACATACACACGTACACATACACACACACGTTCACACGCAAACATACACACACATGCATACACACGTACACACACGGACACGCATACACACGTACACACACACACACACGCACATACACACACACGTACACATGCAAACATACATACACACACGTACACACGCAAACATACACATACACGTACACACGCAAACACACACATGGAAACATACACACACACACACGTTCACACACAAACACACACACACACACACACACACACACACACACGCATACACACGTACACACACACACACATGCGCGTACACACGTGCATACGCAAATATGCACACACACACGTACACACGCAAACATACACATACACATACACGTACATACGCAAACACACACACGCACACACGGAAACATACACACACACACACGTTCACACGCAAACATACACACATACACGCATACACACGTACACACACACACGCATACACACGTACAAACACATGCGCGTACACACGCACATAGACACACACGTACACACGCAAACATACACACACACGTACACACGCAAACACACATATGGCTTGCTTTTACTGCATTCTGTTACTGTTCCCCTTGTGCAAAATTTACCCAATGATCTAACTGTTATGTGAATTTCAATTGCATTTTGCTCAAAGTCAATTTTCGTTATGTTTTTAATTTTAATCAATTTTGATTTTTATTTCTTATGTTATTCTAAGTCTGATTTCTATTTTAGTTTCAATTTACATTCGTTTGTTTTATTCAATTTTGATTTTGCTTTAATTTTATTTTTTATTATTTTGTCTAATTAGAAGCTCGTTTTATTTTTTTAAATTCTAAATTATATTTCTACGTTCTTCAAATCAGTTTAATCTAACTCTTATCTAATTATTATTTTATTTCAATACAACTTGTTTAATTTTATTTTTATCTATGTTTACTTTTTATGATTTTTATTTAATTTTTATTTTATGGGAGTGGTATATCGTATAGATTAATAGATAACATTCGAAGCGATATTCTGTGTCAGACAGGGAGGCCCGTTCATCCACACAATGGAATGAGGAAGGGAGAGAGAGAGAGAGAGAGAGAGAGAGAGAGAGAGAGAGAGAGAGAGAGAGAGAGAGAGAGAGAGAGAGAGAGAGAGAGAGAGAGAGAGAGAGAGAGAGAGCGAGAGAGAGCGAGAGAGGGAGAGAGAGGGAGAGAGAGGGAGAGAGAGGGAGAGAGAGGGGGAGAGAGAAAGGGAGAGAGCGAGAGAGAGAGCGAGAGAGAGCGAGAGAGAGAGAGAGAGAGAGAGAGGGGGGGAGAGAGGGAGAGAGAAAAAAGAGAGCGAGAGAGAGAGAGCGAGAGCGAGAGAGAGAGCGAGAGAGAGGGAGAGAGAGAGAGAGAGAGAAAGGAAGAGAGCGAGAGAGAGAGAGAGAGAGAGAGAGAGAGAGAGAGAGAGAGAGAGAGTGGGGGACGGGAGAGGGTGTAGGGAGTGGGAGGAAGGGGGGAGGAGACCGGAAGTGGAGTACTCCACCCAAAAGGACAATTTCCTCCCCACCCTCCCTCCCTCCTCTTCCCTCTCAGTCCGCCCACGCCTCCTCCTCCTCCTCCTCTGTACATCCTATTGTACCCTTGACCTCTCCTCTCTCTCTCTCTCTCTCTCTCTCTTTCTCTTTTATCACTTGAATTTCTCTTTCGTATCTCCTCCTCCTCCTCCTCCTCCTCTCTTGTCTTCCCCTTCGTCCTCATCCTCCTCTCTTCCTTTTACTCCTCTCTTTTTTCTCCCCCTCCTCCTCCTCATCATCATCCTTCTGCTCTTCCTTCCCCACCTGCTCTTCCTCTTACTCCTCCCTTCTTCCTTCTTCTTCTCTTCATTCTCCTCCTCTTCCTTCTATTTTTCCTCCTCCTCCTCTTCCTCTTCAACCTCCACATCTTTTCCTCCTCCTCCTCTTCAACCTCCTCCTCCCTTCCATCTCTTTCTTCTCCTCCCCCTCATTATTCTTTTAACCTTCCTCCTCCTCTTTCTCATCACCTCCACCCCTTACTCCTCTTCATCTTCCTCCTCGTCCTCCTCCTCATCTTCCTCTTCCTCCTCCTCCTCCTCATCTTCCTCTTCCTCATCCTCCTCCTCATCTTCCTCCTCTTCATCATCATCATCTTCCTCTTCCTCCTCCTCTTCCCGCTGTCACGCCAAACTCACAAAATTGCAAATCTTTTCTTTTTCTTTTACTAATTTTCTCAATATTTTTTCTTTTCCTTTCGTCCTTTTCTTTTCATTACTCTTCGTCTCACTCTCGTCGTATTTCCATTTTTCATTTGATTTTATTCTATGTTTAATTTCCTCTTATTTCTCTTTATTTTGTACTTTTCTTATTGTTTTACAATTTTCATATATTCCTTCACCTTTTCTTTTAAGATTTTTCATTAAATTTCATTTCATTCTCTTTAGATTTCGTTCATTTTCTCTTCTTATGATTTATTTTTTCCTTTTATATTTGTTTTTTTTTCTTTGTATCGTCCAATTTGTCATTTTTATTGCATTTCTACACACACACACACATAGACACACACACACACACACACACACACACACACACACACACACACACACACACACACACACACACACACGTACACACACACGCGCGCATGCATACGCCCACACATACGTACACACACACATACTCATGATGTCCTTATTTTTCCATGGCCGTTATCAAATGTTCTTATTTAAACCATTTCAGGTTTTTTTTAGTGCCTTGTTATAATAGGATCATATGTTATTATTATTAATTATTATTAATTATTATTATCATTATTATTATTATTGTAATTATTATTAATTATTATTATCATTATCATTATTATTATAATTGTTGTTGTTATCATTATTATTATTGTTATTATTATTATTATTATTATTATTATTATTATTATCATTATTATCATTATTATTATTATTATTATTATTATTATTATTATTATTATTATTATTATCATTATTATTATTATTACTATTATCATTATTTTCGGGGACATCAACTTCAGCTAAAAGGCAGCCAATCAAAAAAAAAAAAAAAAAAAAAAAGTAGACACATCCCGTTTTCTACGCATACCGGTGGCCACGCCCTCTCTCGTGACGTCACAGATCATCTCGTTCACATACCATGACGTCACATTCACGTACCGTGACATCACACTATCCGTTATGATTGTCGCAACTACGCCAACATCTGCCACGTAACTCCTACAAACTTCTCT
>NC_134806.1:50806132-50928632 GCF_046742065.1 Oratosquilla oratoria
TGGACAGTAAGCGGGAAGTCCATTAGCACAGGGAGTGGGAACGTTAAGTCATTTGGGTTTACTGTAGGTAAGTATCGTACGGGATTTTCACCTGACCTGACCCCCGGTTTCACCTCCAGCGATAAGGAATCTGATCTCCCGGGAATTGAGACAAGTAGGTTGCCCTTCGTCGCTCACCTTTAAATTTACTTGCGTTGTGCGACTTTAGTATTCATTCTAATTTCAACTTTATTCAGCTGAGAGATAAATTCTCCGTAATGGAAAAAATAATATCTTGAAAGTAAAAGGACTGTAAATGTGATAATGTAATTCTGGAGTAAAACAAAAACAGGTTTGAAGATATAAATTCGTTAGATCTTGGTCGACATGAATTCACGAAAACATGACACATCGACGTGAACAAAAGATGATCCACAATCTTGACGACGTGAATTCGTGTCAGCGCGAAAATCATTCAGGGATATTAAATCGTGAGAGTTGTGTCGGGTTGAATAACGTGAGAAATTGACTTTGTATTGGAACTTCGAAGCGAAAAAAAAAATAATGCGTGAGATGGTGATCACACGACTTTCTTTTGATACGCGACTCTGCATTCGACTGAATTAGTTTTTCTTTTATGTCAACCAAAATCATACTTAGAAAAATAGTTATTATTATTATCTAAAAATACTTGAAAAATATTCAACTACCTCAATACAACTATATTCTGTATAAAGTATTTAAACTTCATCAAAAACAAAGGAAGGGGAAGGGCAACTGATATATAAATCAAAAGCCTAAATTCAAATATTCATGTCAAATCTCTTTTGCAAATAAATAACATATGAATAAACGAACAAGACAGGTAAATGAATAAGTGAATAACCAATAACTAAACCAAATAGATAAGAAATAAGTAAACAAACAAATAAATATACAACTTAAATTATAAACAGATAAACATTTAAATGAATAAATTTCTAAATAAACAAGTAAATAGATAAATAAGATAAAAAATATAGAAAACCTTTCGTCATATACATTTCTTCCTCCTCTTCCTCTTCCTCTTCCTCCTCTTCCTCCAATCCAAGGGCATATCCTTATCAGGTCTATTTTCTATTGCGCTGTTGACATTTGAATGTTGTTATATATGTACCAGTCGTCTTATAGCAAATAACAATATTTTTTTCATAAGTAAGTGAATAAATATAATGAAAAATATAGAATACTCAAATAAATGAATATATGAAATAAACATATATCAAATAAAAACACAAATAAAAAATTGAATATTTGAAATAAGGTAATAGGAATAAACAGATAAATTAATCAATTAATTAATATAACGAAACAAACTAGTAAATAAAAATATGTATTCAATAAATAGGTAATTAAAATACAAATAGAAGATAAATATAATAATCGTAAACAAATAGATAAATATATAAATAAATCAATAAATAGAAATAAATGTCTTACTTCATCTGCCAGCGTCTCCCAGTTTTCTGTGTGGTGGACCCCCTATTGAAACTGACGAGGACCTTTAGGGCCTATACGACCCCACCACACAGAGAAAGAGAAAGAGAGGGAGAGAAGAAAGAGAGAGAGAGAAGAAAGAGAGAGAGAGAGAGAGAGAGAGAGAGAGAGAGAGAGAGAGAGAGAGAGAGAGAGAGAGAGAGAATGGAGTGCTGCCAAGTTAGGTCTGCTGGGCGGCGCGCGCGGGTAGGTTGCTGTCTTGTCGTTATGGTCAGACTGACATCATCGAGGGCGTGGGGGCCTAACAACTACTACCAGCCCAGGCCCCATACCCACCATAAAAAGAATAAATAAATAGATAAATAAATAAATAAATAAATAAATAAATAAATATATAAATAAACGAATAAATGAATAAATAAATAAGTAAATAAAATATAGACAAGAAACGAATAATTAAAAGAAAACACATTACGGCAGGAATATCCCGAGATTGAACTAAGATTCCTTAGACTATGGCTGGAATATCCCGAGATTGGACTAAAATACCCTAGATTACGGCTAGAATATCCCTGGATTGAACTAAACTCCTAGATTACGGCTAGAATATCCCTAGATTGAAGTAAATTCCCTAAACTATGGCTGGAACACCCCGAGATTGTACTAAAACTCCCTATATCATGACTGAGCTATCCCTAGATTGCACTAAAATTCCCTAGACGATGGTTGTAATATCTCTAGATTGGACTAAGAATCCATAGACTAACGCCGGAATATTCCTAGATCAAATTAAAATTCCCTAGACTTACGTTGAAATATCCCTATATGATAGACTATAAATTAAATGGACTAAAATTCCCTAGATTGATGCTGGAATATCCCTATGCCTGTTTTTAATTTTCTATATATATTTTTTAATCTAGATATTCTTTTTCATTTCAAACATTCCCTTCTTTCTTATCCTCCCTTTTAAGAACAAAAATGATAAATGAAAATAATAGATAATAAACTAAATAATAATACTAAACTAAACTTAAACTGTCTTAATCAGCTAACTAAACCATCAATAAAAAAGCTAACTAAACCATCAATAAAAAAGCTAACTAAACCATCAATAAAAAACACAAAATGTAATAATAATAATAATAATAATAAATTTCTAGATTTATCCATATAATTTGTGTCATTTTCTAAAATTGCTATTTCTATCACAGTTTAATAGATGAGACGATGAAAATATTCCTAGATTTACCAATATTATTAATCTATCTAATTTTCTAGAATCGTTCTCCCCATCATGACCCCATAGATTATATAAATAGTTCTAGATTTATCAATATCATTAATCTATTTCGTTTTCTAGAATTGTTCTATCGCAACGCTATAGATGAGATGAATACCATTTAAGGTCACTCATAGAATATGTGAGTATATTATTACTCACAAACTATGTTTACATTATGACTCAACCCTTTCCCCTTCTTTCCAGGCCCATTAGTGACGTCACACGCCCTCCAGGCCTTCCTATTGGCGGAGAAACCCTTCCCATCGCCTCTGATTGGCTCCCAAGCCGGTGACATCATCCAGCTGCGTTACCATTGGTCCAGAACCACACCCGTGACGTCACCCACCCCTCCGGTGTTGTTATTGACTGAGAAACCCGTGACGTCACTTAATAAGCGAGTGTGATTGGCTCCCGAGGTGGTGACGATAACCAGGTGGGGGATAGGTTTGATGCTATTGGTTCAAAGGGCTAGTGACGTCATCATTACGTCATAAGGGCGGCACTCCCATTGGATCATTGAGGAATTGGAATCTCCGACAGAAGGAACTTGTGTCTTGTTAGTGTAGGGAAGGATTTGGTGACCTCCGATAAAAAAAGAAAAAAAAGAAAAAATCTTAGAGATATTTCTAGTGCGAGGCGTTCAGTGACTTCTCAAAGAGATAGAAAAAATCGTCTCAAAAAGTGAGACAAGAAACGTCCTAAAAAAAAGTCTCTTGTATTGTTGACAAGACTCACAACTAAAAAAAAAAAAAAAAAAAAAAAAAAAATCACAAAACATTC
The DNA here is from genome assembly GCF_046742065.1 of Oratosquilla oratoria. Classification (NCBI taxonomy): domain Eukaryota; kingdom Metazoa; phylum Arthropoda; class Malacostraca; order Stomatopoda; family Squillidae; genus Oratosquilla; species Oratosquilla oratoria. The sequence goes on from NC_134806.1 coordinate 50,809,653, forward strand.
CTAAAGTGTTCATCTTGTGAGTTGCCCCATTTATGAAGGTGCTCTGACATGTGTCAAGGATCTACAGACTGCTCGAGTGAAAAATCAAGTTTTCTGACCAAGCCAGCGCCCATAAGCACCCACGCCCACGTTGAGCCCCCCATGGGCGTGATGATGGGGGCGTCGTCCCTTGGGGAGATGGGCGTGATGAGGCACATCCCCCACTACGCCTCCACGCCCCATCTCTTCGTCTACCAGGCCGCCGAGGAGGAGGAAGAAGAGGAGGAAGAGGAGGAAGACCGAGTAGATGGGAATGTTGTCGCTAAAGAACCCATCTACTCTTCAGCGATTGATATCCGCAAGGCAACGGCCAACAAGGAGGTAAGGTCAGAGGTTAAGGTCATGGGTCAATTAAGGTCAAAACGTTAATGTTAAAGGTCGTTCATGAATGAGCCTCGGTTGACACTCAAACTTGGCCCATGTCATATTAATATTCATTGATGTTGATTAACGGTCACCTTGAGGTCAAAGGTCAAGGGTCAGAGGTCACCCGAACCTGACCTTTGTCATACAAAGATTCCTTCCTTTTGTTGTTGTTGTGTTGATACGATTTTTGTTGAATAAATGTAACCGTGAGGTCAAAGGTCAAGTTCAGGCCAAAAGTCATTCTTGCATGACCCCCGGCGGACGCTCAAACCTGACCCATACCACATTCATACCAAATTTATTATTATTATTTATTTTTATTTTTATCAACATCTTGATTGTAAAAAAAATTATATGTTTTATAAAAAAAAAATTCAAATACTCGTAAACATAAAGTATCTTTACATACATGTCCTGGGCCAGGTCCTATTGTCCAACATGAATATTTATGACAAATACAGTTATTGTCAAAAGTTTTCAGCCATTTGAAGACAACATTTGTAGACAATTATTGTCTCACACATTATTTCCAAACTATAGATTGTTTGTAAAAACGTTTTCTACAGTACAAACTCATACATTTTCTTTTATTTGGATTTACCTAATTTTCTTATTCATTTATTCAATCACTAAATTACTCATTGAATTGATGCCATCGTTTTAGCAAAGACACTACATGATCAAAATTCATTTTATTTTTTTAATTTGATTTATCTATTCATTTATTTTCATCTTTTGTTTATTTCATTTAATTAATTTATCTATTTCTTTATTCTTTTTATTTATGTCCTGAGCGGAGTTTGGGACGACATTATAATTTCTATAAAATATTTCGCATAAATGATGTCGACTAAAACAAGCACGACCTTTATGTCTTGCTGTTTAGCGCTCGCAAGTTCTACAGCTAAAGTGCAGCAAAAGAAGCTTTGTTGAAGTAAATCAACCCTGACCTTTATTCTCTGTTGACTAAATCAATCCGGACCTTTATTCTCTATTGACTAGATAAATCCTGACCTTTATTCTCTGCTGACTAAATCAATCTGGACCTTTATTCTCTGTTGACTAAATAAATCCTGACTTTTAATCTCTGTTGACTAATTCAAGGCTGACCTTTATTCTCTGTTGATTAAATAAATCCTGACATTTAACATATGCTGATTAAATCCTGATTTTTTTTTCGTCAGTCCATTAAACCAATCCTGTTTTTCAATATGTGTTGACTAAATCAAGCTTGACCTTTATGTTCAGCTGATTAAATCAAGCCTGACCTTTATGCTTTGCTAAGCAGAATCTGATCTTTATGTTTGGTGATTGCTAAGTACAACCTGACCTTTATGATCTGTTGATTAAGCCATGACTAATCATTATGTTTTACTAAATCAAGCCAGACCTTTAATTTTTGTTGACCAAATCATGTCTGACATTTACGCTTTGCCGACTAAATTAAGCCTGACCTTCATTCTCGGTTGAGTAAACTATGGCTAACCTTGAAGATGTTTCAATTTTGACCTTTACGCTGTCTTGCTAAACAAATCAAGTCTGACCTTTATTCTTTATTGGCTGTTTTACCAACAAAATTAAGCCTGACCTTTATTTTTCGCTGAATAAAATCAGCCTGATCTTTGTTTCCCGTTGGCTAAATCCAGTCTGACATTAATGCTATGCTGATTAAACCAAGTCTGACATTTATTCTCCGTTGACTAAATCCAGCCTTACCTTCATGCTATGCAGACTAAATTATGCCTGATCTTTTTTTCCGTTGACTAAACCCAGCATATTTTTTATGTTACATGAAGCTTGACCTTTAATCTCCGTTGAATAAACCCAGTATGATCTTTATATTATGAAGACTAAATTAAGCCTGATCTTTTCCCCATTGACTTAAACCCGTCTGGCCTTTATACTGACTAGATTATGCCTGACCTTTATTCCCCGTTGACTAAACCCGCCTGACCTTTATGCTGACTAGGTTAACCCTGACCTTTACTCTCCATTGACTAAAGCCCTGCTGACCTTTATTCCAGGCCGAAGCGGTGCGGCGAATCCACGAGAAGTACGACTCTCTTCGTAACCTGACGGAGAAGCGCGATGGCGGCGGTGGGGACGAGGTCCTACTCGACGACCCTCACCTTGTCACCGAGGAGGACGTCAACCGAATGGAGATGTTCTTCCGAGGCCACAAGACCCAAGTGTGGGTTTGCAGGACGATGGCCAACCTGTACAGCGAAGGGGGACCTACGGGTCCTGCTTGGGACCTTAAATTCACGGGGGTTCCTCTGTTGATCCTGGACCAAGGTCACACAAAGTCAAGAAACAAGAAGCAGATTCAGATCATCCTGGCCGAAAAGGGCACAGGTTTCGCCCTTTGGAAGGATGTCATTGATAATTTGACGGCTTATAAGACGCAGGAACCACATTTCCATACTCTTTATCTCTCCTCCGACCATCGACGTAGGATGGGGCTCTCCTTCAACGAAGCCAGAGCGGCAATGGAGTTCTATTCCCACCTCGAGAGATTGATCTCTGATCCTTCTAACATCGCCCTTTCGGGTCCTGGCAAGAAGAAAAGGTTCAAGGACAAGTTGCCCAAATATAAAGCCCCGAGGAAGAGTGATATATCTCTTCCTTGTAATTTCCAGCATGTGACAAGCGTGGACGCTTGTGACAAGGGACGACTGTTTTCGTTGCAGATCTTCAGCAAGTTTAGAAGTTCACAACAACAACAACAACCACCACACACGGTTATTGATAAACCACCGCAGAACGCGACCAACACCTTGAATAACAATAAGAACAAGGAGAACAGGGAGAACAATAACAAACCGGCACCCAAATCGCCCCCCACGGTAGCAGAGAACAATTTGAAGAACAATTCTTCATCACAAATTGCCATTGTGACGAAGATGTAGAGAGCAATTTGAAGAACTTTTCATATTGTTCTGAAAGAACACATTTAGTGACGATTTAGTGTAAATAATGTTCTTTGTTCACTATTTTAATGTTTTGTGCTAATTACGGTGATTTAAGAGAAATTATGTGTAGACCAAGTGACCACCATGAAAAACAAAACAATTTCGTTCTTAAACGAATTTGGTGGACTCATAAGTGATATCTAAGTGACTGATAACATAATCATCTTTATTTAGTGATTATCTTTTAGCGGCAAGAAATGGGATTATAGACCCAAACTCATTTTTAGTTAAAGTCTTCAGATATATGGAGTGCCAACTGTTACATGAGTGATGAAGAATACATGTACATACATATATATATACACACATACGTACATACATACATACACATATACACACAAATCAAGTTTCTAGTATATATACTAGTACCATAGTTAACTAGCTGATACTTCCAACGACGATGAACGAAAATAAAATATAAACAACAACATATATTTATGTTGCAAGAACGAGTGTAGAGTATTGGAACCTGTGCAGTAAATGGAATTAATACTACTGATGTGTTTTGATCCAATAAACACTTCAAAAATGTTTATTGAAAACTGGAATTAAGGTAATGTTTTCTAATGTACAATTGTTTTAATAGTTTGTTGTTTATTTGTTATGTTTTATTCTCTTTTTTTTATATATTTTTATCCCAGAACAAATAAACACTTCAGAAACATATATGGAGCGTTTCTTGAAAGTTGGAATTGTAGTACCGTTTTTATTTTATTTTGATTTTTAATTGCTAAAACTTTATTAATTTGGTGTTTAACTATTGTTATTATTTTAAAACTTGTCACTGAGCTTTGAAGACTCGACGACTAAATTGTCGACATTTCAGAACCGAGTTGCCAAACGCTGCCAGAAAATTTAACGTATTTCTTTTTCATTTAATTCCACATAATACCACGGTGACATAAAACCAATGGACACATAAATCTGACCCAAGAATTACCATTTACACAAATGTTTCTGAATCGTGTCGGTATTAATATATTTGAAAAAAAAAACATCATAATGCAGGAACTACAGTCTATTAATACAACAGGGGAAGATTTATAAATGCAATTATGCAACAAACTGGGTTAGATGCAATTGTCCTAAAGGTCACATGATGATGATGATGATGATGATGATGATGATGATGATATGTATGTGTGTGTGTATATATATATATATATATATATATATATATATATATATATATATATATTTATATATATATATAAATATATATATATATATATATATATATTGTTGCTAAGATGCCATGAACCTCCATTAGGCATAATTATACAAATGAATTGAATAAACGGAAAAAATATAAATAAATAAATAAGAAAAAACATCTTACATGTCCAAATAGCGTAAAGATCCTAATAACATTAAATAAATTGATAAATAAACTAACAAACAAATAAATTGCGACTGACCCTAACAAGCACTGAACTCGAATTCCAAATTAGCTTTGCAAGCAATTTCCTGAATTAGAAAAGCCGAATCAAGTGGGCTAAATTAAGTAGTTTTTTTTTTTTTAATAGTTTAATCTAATTAGGCCATATTATGTTGTCTATCTCAAGCAGGCTATCTTGATAGGCCATTTTAAGTAGTCCATATTAAGTAGGACATCTTAAGTAGGCTACCTTAAGAAGGCCACTTTGAACATTCTAATTTAAGTAGGTTAACTTAAGTAGTCCAATTTAACTAGGCCAATTTAAGTAGCCCAATTCAAGTAGGCCAATTAAAGAGTCCAATTCAAGTAGGCTAAGTTAGTCGTTCATTTTAAGTAGGCCACATTGGAGAGGGCCAGTGCAACAAAATTTGTATTGTTTAGGTAATCTTAAGTAGCCCACTTTAAGTAGGCCAATTTAAGTAGGCTAAGCCTTCTTGGGCTCTCTCTCCCTCTGCACCGCAGCAAATCTACTCCCAGCACAGCTTCGGACACTGAAACCTGACCCACACGCATTGCACCAACAAAGGCCCTTTCCCCCTAATAAGGGGGTAGCCGTTTTAAGACACAAAACCAATTTAATTGCATATATAAATTAAATGATGATAATAATATTGATCATGATAATACTAATAAAAATTACATGAATTTGAATTAATATAAAACATCAGGACTACAGTCTAGAACGTAGATTGAAATCAGCCTAATTTTATTATTGTAAATTATTACTGTTGTTACTATATTAATATTGTTATTTCTATTACTATTATCATTATTATTGTTATTATTATTATCCACAATAGTTACCATACATTCCACTAAAGTCACCACCATACTGTCGACATCACCTTTCCGTGGGGATTCCACGACTGAAATATAACTTCAGAAATGAAGTTTGTCGAAAATGGAAGAACTCATATATATATATATATATATATATATATATATATATATATATATATATATTGTTGCAGTACTTCGAGTCTTCCTTCAATCTGGGAGTAGAAGTGAGGAAGAGCTTTGGAAGAAAACTGCGACATCACTTTTGCACCATTGTTGTTGTTTACCTTCTTCCTTACCGCATTCGAACTTGAAAAAAAATCGGAAAAAAAATCTCTTCTTGGAAGAAACGTTGGGCATACAATTTGGAGAAAAAAAAATACGTTGTGTTACCTTTGCAGTTATTTGGAATTTTGTAAGATGAGAAAATAGATACTGTTTTTTATATTTACTGGAATAAAGTTGATGTATTTTTTCGCAAAAATGTTGACTGAACAGCGTCACCTCTTATTATATCTATCTTGCCATGATTATGAATGGCGTTTTTCCTCTAGATTATGCGAATTAAAACAAATTAATAACAGCATACACGAGCATTTCTTTTTATCAAACTGTACTAACAAGACGTAGCGACATATTGAAATATAAAATATAAATAAAACGCAATATAACAAAGATGAATCTTGGCGCCAACAAGAAGTACGACACACCGACATTACGTCATAGATTTGGGATACTTATTACCAAGGACGGTGAGGCTATTGTCATTCTCATTGTTTCTAGTAATAGCAACCTATGTATTTCCAAGTAATTACATCATCACCAATAGGATCAATTTCACTGCCAAATAACTATACTGTATGTGAATCACGCATTGTCTTTTTTTTCGAAGTATTTGAATCGAACGCAGTTGTTGAAACGAAAACGATGCGGTATGCTACTGATAAAAATAAAAGTAATGAAATCATATACTAAAATTCTACAGTAAAACATTATGTAATTTTTGTATTTTATGTGGATAAAAAATACTGTCGAAAACATATCATCGCCATTGTCATCATCATTTTATATATATTTCTTTTTACATCATAACGCAGACGTACATTTGGACTCTACGGGCTAATTGGTCTCCTATGCTAAGGACACAAAAATGACCCACTGTACTCCAAATTTATTAAACATTCAACAAAAAATATATATAATTGTTTTTGCTTTTAATTTATATTCTCTTGTATTTTCTGTTTCTGTATTGATGAATTAATTTATTATTATTTTCATGACTGGAGAAAAGATATCTATCACTGGGTCCCTTTCTTGGCTTAGAAAATATCACAAAATTCTAACTGAGCCTAATTGTTTAAACAATCACTTGGAGACCTTTTACTCCATAGAAAAGCCAATTAAATGATCTATTTTCTACAATGTTTACATTTTCGGCGAAGACATCTTCGTCCATATGAAGTCTTCAAATGTATATATGATTTTCTAACTTACGAAGATGTCTTTGGAGAATGAAATTAATAACTCAAAACATCTTCTAGTGTTTATGAAGACTTTTAAGTTTGTGTCTCCGGCGAAGACAACTTTGCCCAGACGAAGACATCTTCGTCTAAATGAAGTTTTCAAGTGTATATATGATTTTCTAACCTACAAAGATGTCTTGGGTGAATGAAATTAATAACTTGAGACATCACCAAGTGTTTGCGAAGTCTTCTAATGTATATATTATTTTTAATCTACGAAGATGTCTTAGCAAGATGATCACGACATCTTCAAGTATGATTTTTCAAAACTGTAGCCATTTTCTGTGTTTTGGTAATCTGTTACAAGTTAATGATCTATTGAACATAACAACATATGTATAAAGTTGAATTTGCACTTACCATTATTATCATTATCATTATTATTATTTTATTTCATTTTTCACAGTGACCTAATCTTAGCCATTTTGAATAAAAATTCAGACATTTTATTTATTTTTTAAAAAGTGACAAATGCTATGAACATTCATTTTTTTTGCCAAATTTTACTTTTTTTGTTTCTTGTTTTTACTTTTTTTTGTTTTTTTCTTTCACGCGAGTAAAAATACCTCGACTATTTTTTCTTGTATTTTATCATCGCCATAGACTCTTAATAAAACAATATACCCCGTAATTTTGTTTTTATTTTTACCAAATACGCTCCTGCAGCAAAATGTCGCTACTCTACCATGGAATCTCTTTTCAATATTATTATTATTATTGTTGTTGTTATCATTATCGTTATTGTTACTATCATTATTATTACTATAATTATTATCATTATTACTAATACTATTCTAACACAACGAATCGTCACTTCCGACATGATTTTATTTAGCAAATTCCGCCTATTTCCTCAATGCTTTGAGAAAGGTTCATTTATCAAATGCTCCTTTCGAAATAAACTAACCAGGTCTATCTAAAATAAATAAATAAACAAATAAACAAATAAATGAATAAATAAGAATCACATCTGTCAGTTTGCGCCGGAAGTGACTCAAGGGGGACACGTCTCCAGCCCCAGATTGGCAGGGTGGTGACGTCACAGCAACGGAGACGACTGATTGGCCGAGAGCGGTGACATCAGAGACGTCTTATTTGGGCAAACCGTGATTTGGCGAAATAAAATTGGCCAAATGTGGTTTAGTGAAAGCGAAATGAAACTTGGCAAAACGTGGTTTGGCGAAATTAAATTTGGCAAAATGTGATTTGGCAAAACGTGATTTGGCGAAATGGGGGGAAACATGATTTGGCGAAATGGGGAAAAACTAAATTGAGGAAACGAAATTTATCAATATGTAATTTGGTGAAATTAAATTTGACAACACGTGATACCTACTGTATATACTAATAAAACAATTCTTGTTGATATCGATCTAAATCGAACCAGAAACCGGAAATCTCACAAGGAGGCGCCTGCGAGCAAAGCGACCTCGCCCGAAGGGCCGAGCCCCCGCGCTGCGCGGTCGGGTACAGCCCGTTGCTTGTTATAGAAAAAAAAAAAGGAAGATACTTGAATATCTATCTATATATAGATATATATAGATTAAGAAATATGATTTCCTTTAAATATTTGTAAAACAATACCAAAGAAATAAGAGACAAGTCTGTGGAAGATAAAATAGTGAAGATAGACACTATTATTAAACCGATTTAGACTAATAAAGGCAAAAAGACGGGATCCAACGAGCGTAGATCTCATTATGCATATGACAATGATGTAAATACTATATATATATATATATATATATATATATATATATATATATATATATATATATATATATAGTGTGTGTGTGTATGTGTGTGTGTGTGTGCGCGAGCGCGGCGTGTGTGCATTTACCTAGTTGTATTTTACGGGAAGGGGAGCTATGCTCGTGGTGTCCCGTCTTCATATCTCATTTTATCTAAACCGTCTTCAAATTCATGAATTGTTTTTGCACACACCACTTTTTCGTCTAACTGTGTGTGTCTATACAGAAAAAGACAAATATATAAAAGATATGTACGAATAATAATGAGGAAATAAACATTGCAGATGAATAAATAAACAATAAATATGACTGATTAACTGAAATGACTGATTAACAAAGAAAAAATAGATAAATTAATAACTGAATATATTCACGTACTTGTGGCTTAAGAAACGTTTGCATCTACAAAGCAAACGTTTGCCAAACAGAAAACGTCAGAAAAAAAAAATGGAGTTCGACCCGAGGAATTTCACCCAATATTTGATATAAATAAACAAATTAATAAATGGATAAATGTATAATTGAATAATCATTGAATAAATGGACAAATAGATAAATGAATAAACCAATTATCAAATAAATTAATCAATCAATTGATAAATAAATTAAGACTTTTGCTTCACCAGCGCTTCTAATATCGTGTAAGATAAAATATTCCAGGAATATGTAGGGGGATTACATACTGGGATGGGACGGGCGTCTGATTGGGAGCTTGCCCACCGGAGGTGGGGGTTGGGGGGCTAGTGTTGCGTGTCACCATGTTGACTGGAACACAATTCATCCCATTTTTCTCTCTTACTCTCTGTCTGGCTCTCTTTCTCTTTCATAAGAACATAAGAATGAAGGAGACGACAAGAGACCACAAGGCAGCTCCATATCAAGCTCTTTCTCATTCTCGTTCTCGCCCTCCCTCTACACACACACACACACACACACACACACACACACACACACACACACACACACACACACGTGCGACCACACGGCTCGGTGGCGGATTGGTAAAGCACTGGCCTCACAAGCCAGAGAACCGGGGTTTGTCTCCTTTCACGTGTAGCCCCTGTTCACCTAGCAGCGAGTAGGTACGGGACGTTAGTCAAGGAGTTGTGACCTTGCTGTCCCGGTGTGTGGTGTGTGAGTGGTCTCAGACCTACCCAGAGATCGGCTAATAAGGAGCTCTGAGCTCACTGCCGCAGGGTGGTGTCTGGCTGTCTCGACAGAGACTGCAGCAGATCCGAGGTGAATACACACACACACACACACACACACACACACATATATATATATATATATATATATATATATATATATATATATATATATACATATATACACACCTCTCCTCTATTTTCCCTTTCTTCTCTCACTCTCCGTTTCTCTTTCTTTCCTTCTCTTAAGCCAGATAAATTTAGGAATATTCAAAGGATTACAAAGGCGGAGCATGCCGACAGGAGACCGTTTGGTCCATAACTAGGTCGAAAAATATATATATATATATAAATAAATACGTAAAGTTAAATATTAAACAAATAGATAATTAGTAAATAATAATCAATTAACAGATAACAATAATAAATAAATAATCAAGGAAATAATAGACACATAATAACAAGTAAATAATGTGAAATAAATGGCAAGCATTACAGCATCTTGCAATTTGGTGTTTATTCAAACGAATCTTAAAGCTTCGAACCGAACTACATTGCACTGCCTCTGCAGGAAGTTTACTCCATTCATCAACTACACGGTTGGCGAAGTTGTTTCTGCTCATTTCCAAATTAAATCTATTTCCTGACAGTTTGAGTCCATTATTACTTGTAGGATTCTCATTCAGTGGGAAAATTTTGTCACTTCTTGAAGACCTTTATCAAGTCACCTCTGAGTCGACGGTTTTTTAGGGAAAACAAGTTCATATGTTTTAGTCAATTTTCGTATGGTTTATTTTTGATATTTGGAATCAGTTTTGTGGTTCGCCGTTGTACTTTTTCCAATCTGTCAATGTCTTTGATGAGATTCAGTGACCATACGGAAACAGCATATTCCAAATGTGGACGAACTAACGATTCATACAGTTTGTTAATGAGAGATGGACTTTTGAAGTCAAAAGATCACGCAATCAGTCCTAGACAAGTACAATCTAGTTTACCATGCCGCGTAAAAACAACTTTCTAGAAATGTATTTTCATATGGAAAATCAACATAAATCTAGAATTAGTCTTTTTTATGTGAAAATATGTTAATGCAAACAATTCAACTGAGGAACAGGGCGGGAAATATGGTCTACGTTAATATATTATTGCCACCCCTTAATTATTACAATTTTCTTCAACTTCAGATTTAATATAAAAGAAAATAATCAATATTAGGGTCAACTGTATTACTTATTGATATTTTATTTTATTTCTTAGAGTAATTTTCGAGTAAGCTATATTATTTATTGAATACTTATATTTTTCTCTATCTTCACTTACAAATAAAATCTTAATGAGCTTTGGAAGTAAAAACTGTATCATATATTCTTTCCTCCCAACTGAATCCAGACATAGGAATATAAATGTTCTAATAAACACATTAGTTGGTGTTGCTGCTTTTCTCTAGTTTTCGATATTCTTCCGCAAAATTTCGCTTAAAAATGGATGCAATGGACATAAATAAAACAGCCTGATCACCAATGGTAGGGGGGGAGGAGGAGGTTGAGGAGGAGGAGGAGGAGGAGGAGGAGGAGCAGAAGAAGAGGAAGAATGAAGAAAAGAAGAAGAAGGAAAAAGAAGAAGGAAAAAGAAAAAAGAAAAAAAAGAAAAAGAAAAAGGAAAAAGAATATATATATATATATATATATATATATATATACAGTATATATATATATATATATATACTCACACACAATAAATAGAATATATAAAAATACCGGGACAGACCTAGCCACACATTCAAACTGCTCCAGGTGCAACATCTTTATTGTGAAATCTTCACAACTTTATAGTATATTTCTCTATCTGTGTATACAATTCAAATAAAACAAAACAAAATATGAATGACACAGACTAAAGGAATACTACAGAGGAAACGATGCAGACAGCAACAGACCTCTTGGTGTTTGTTGATTAAGGGCCAACCGTTGTGAATTTGATTAAGAGATGACCTTGGTTAAAAAAAAATTCCTGAATCTCCAAGTGTCAAATTACCTTTTAGCCATATACCGAGTTTACCCTCTCTAAATTGACTATTCACTTTCTCAATGTATAAATCAAAGGTAATCTGACATTTGGGGATTCGAAAAACAGAAGATTTCTACTCAGACTCGCAAGTGTTGGCGCGAATCGGCCATGATGAATTGTTTACAAGATTGAAAGGGGTTGTAAACAGAGAACAATCAAGGATCTACGACTTAATAAAAATGAATCTCACGATGCTGGGAAATAAGTTAGATTGGAGTTTGGATTCCATGAATCAACCTAGGCCAAGGATTCTTAACCTTTTTCCCGTTTTTTATCACGAGAGTTATCAGACTATCGACCCGTACCTCCATTAACCCAACACGGAAAATAGAATGACGATATATTAAAACTAATTAAGTATACAATGGCATCGCAATATATATAAAAATGTTTAAATTGCAATAGCTTTATTCGTCATTTAAGCATTAACATAAAAAAATAACGTACAATGTTCTCTTTCTGCAGATTTATAAATGTTTAAGTAATCTTTCACTAGTCGTCTAAGCTTCCCTGGAAACCGTCCCGAGAACCTTTGTTATAGGCGTTCTGTTTAAGAGTGTCAATCGTATTTGAACTACCAACACGAACAGGGTTTGCTCCAAACACTGACAATGCCTTAGACAACAACAGTCTCCCATAAGTGACTTGTGGACCCATCCAATGGCCTTTGCCGGTTGCTTGAAGGCTGTGGGTCTTCTGTACCTAATCCTCGGTCTACCTCCCATTTTTATTTTGTCTCCCTCTCTTTCTCTCTACCCCTCTCTCTCTTTCTTTACCCCTTTTTACTTTTATCTCCCTCTCTCTATCTATCTACTCTCCCTCCCTCCCTAGCTCTCTCCCAAGACCATAAATTTGAGCACCCTCCAAGAATATCAACTCTCATAACAAGACCAAACCCCCCTTTGTTTGGCCTTTCGGACCTTTATATTTGTATACAAAAAGGCCTCTTCCTACTTTACAGGGCTGTACCCTTTTGATGTTGTTGTTGTTGGGGGGGAACTGTGTCACTGCCTCCTGTAATTTTTCAATTCTTTAACTTTCACATATTCTGGTAACTACTATGCCAATATTGGTATGGTACTTGAAAATCTGGAGGAAAAAAAATATATATATATACATAATATATAATAATAATAATAACAACAATAAATAAATAAACAAATAAATAAAAGAAAAAAAAAGAAATGAATAAATAAATAAATAAAAATGAAATTAAAAATAAATAAAAATAAAAATATATATATAATAAATAAATAAATATATAAAATAATAATAATAAAAAAAATACAAAGGGGAGAGGCAGTTGTCCCCCCCTCCCCCCTCTCCTGTGGGTATGGCCCTGCCCTTACAAGGGAAGTATCGACATCAAAGATACAAATCTGCTCGCGCCCATTTGCTCCTTATACAGGAAGGGTCATCCCTGTCCTCCATTTCACCACTCAGGTTAGATGCAATGCAGCAAGACACAGTTCCTTCAATCATTCTATTGTCCCTTAAAAATAATAAAGTAAATAAAATTACCACATTTACATTCATTTAAATTTATTTGACATAATTCTGACATCTTAAACTAGCTTTCCAATGTTTCATTTATTGGTATAAAAAAAAATCTGGCAGATAAGAATACTGCCACTTTGTTCCTCATACCATAGAAGGCGACTCAATGGGGTCAGACGAGGGAGTTCGCTCCCTCTTCCCTGTTTTTGTACTTCTTTTCCTCAAAGAATCGACACAAAAAATATGCTCTCGCTTATCTAACCCATCATAAAAAGAAAATAGAACCTTTCTATATCATATACCTTTGGGTCACCACTCTGCCTCACTTGTCTCATCACACTTCACATAGCACTTTTGTTGTGGTGCACTAACGAACTGCCAAAAGCATGCAGTATGCCTTAAAATGGATGGGATATGACACATAAGTATCAAAGTAGACATACAGTGGAATCTTGAAAAATTAACTTAATCCATTCTGTGACTCCGTCCTTCAACCAAAACAATTGACGGCAAATGCACCAAAGCACTACCGAGCCAGTAGGATTGTAAGTACAGGCATATATGTAAGTTAATAGTCCAAATGATCGTTCGTTCATAAACAGAGGCAAAAACTGTCCACAAAACTTGTTTGTAAACCAATTTGTTCATCAAGTGGTAGGATCGTTATCCATGGTTCAAATGTACCTTAAAAAAGATGGGCTCTAACTTTTAAGCATCAAATCGTAGTTCCTGGTCTTTCGTTAATCAGTCCGTTGGCCCTGGTCTCTCTTGCGGAGGACCTGCGACCCTCCGGAACGATTCTTCCTGGTCCGCCTTCTTCGTCATTCCTTTACCATCTCCAGGAGGACCTCATGTCTTTGGGTCATTACCAGAGCTGAGTGCGTTCCTCGGTGCATCCCTCGGTGTCCTGACTGACACATATATAGTCAGGACACCAAGGAAAGTGCCCAGCTCCGGTCATTACCGTTCATGACAGAAGTGCTGGTTGACGGCAATGAAATACTCAACTTGTACGCTGGGTGATGATGCAAGCTTTAGTGTTCTTCTTGACGTCTCCTCCCAGGACCTCTTATGGCCCAACTTCTCGTTGGATGAACATATAGAGAGCAGGAGCCCTAGTCCCATCATTCCCTTCCATTGAGTCCCATTTGCGATGGGAAACATGATGACAACATTCTTATTCCCCCAATCTCGAGACCATTCTCCCATACACTCCGCAACCACGCATAACAGAATTCCGCGCACACTCAATTTTCTCACCATGATATGACATTTGAAGGCCTACGACATCCATCTCACAGGAGAACTACTAAAACGTGTTTGTCACATCTGTCACTTACTCATGACTGAAAGCAATAAATTTTCATGTAAGATACCATAATTATACAATCTTATGCTGTACACCAACTCAGACTATTGACGCACTGATCACGTACTCCGTTGACAAGTGAGTTTACTGTTTATCTATCTATATACCAAGGGCTTTTTCCCCTTACAAGGGAAGTAGCCAAAGTCAAAAGGAATAGATCCACTCCCATCCATTTCATCCCCACCCATTCCACTCCCATCCACCACTCTCTCCCCCCTCTCCTCTTAGCTCCTCATGGATGACAGGTCATCCCTGTATCTCACCCACTGCCCTGGGTCAGAAGCAATGCAGCAAGACACAGCACATCCACAACAAGCCTGCTTCACTTAATCAGTGACCCCCCTCCTTACCCCCTCATACAGAAAAAGAGAAGATGGGGGAGAAATCACTTCAGGCTGTGTCAAAATATCATTTACACATAACCATTCCCTACCCCCATCCCCCACCCACTCCCTTCCATGCATCACAGCATCATCCATACAGAGCCATTCTCCACTCACTTTTATCTCCTGCCTTCTCCCTCCCTTGCTCAACAGACATTCCCCTCCTGCTCAACTCTCTTCATCCATCTCATCATCAGTCGTACCCTCATATTCACTCCCCCCACCTCTGCCTTTCACACCTCTTTTACTAATCTTTCTTCACTCATTCATTCCATGTGTCCAAACCATCCCAATACTCTTTCATCAATCCTATCTCCCGTCTCCTTTTCCATCCCTGCTCTCCTCCTCACCTCCTCGTTTCTCACTCTATCCAACCTTGTAACCCCTTCCATACTTCTCAGACATTTCATCTCAAACACATTCAAACTTTTCATCTTTTCCTCTCTTAAGTTTCATGTCTCTGCCCTATACAGTGCTGTAGGCACAATCCCCCTTTCATATAATCTCTTTACAGCTGTTCTCAAATGCCTACTTCTCATTGCACTTTCAATACCAATTATAACATTACTGCTTATACTAATCAAATATTCCATGTCAGAGGGGTGGCCAGGTCAAGACACATACCCACATCATACATAAAAATATTTACTATTGCTATTTACAACAACTATAGTATTCTTTGAAGAAGAAAAAAGAAAAAAAATCCACTTGTACATAAAACCCACAACCCATATTCATAAGGTAAGTCCTATATCTATTCAGTATATACAAATATACCATTGCAATTTATCTATTACCCTCTTGTGCACCGAGCACTGAAACACTTGGTTTAAAAAAAAAAAAAAATCTATACTATACGAACCATTTTTGCTTCTGGACCAGCTTACAAAAATATATATCTTTTGGAGCCAATCACACTGCTGTTCCTCTCTCCAGGTTCTGTTTAATTTCTTCAGTGTATCCTCCATAGAAGCGCTCCAGCTTCTTGTTGAACTGCATGTTCCTCTCGTTGATGAAGTTGATGTCGGCATCGTCGTCGTGAATGCGGCGCCGAGAATACTTCTCCCGTTTGGATATTCTGTTGAGACAAATTACGTCAATAATTAGGTGTGTGCTCCAAATGACAAAAACGCAGAGCACAAGTACGACATGCGCTATTGTTTGTGATTAAAATATAAGTTCATATCTGTTGAAATCACGATAAATGGATGAGCGAGGGTGGGAGGGGATGGACTAGAAAGCTGATGTACACCTACAGTAGGTCCCTTAACCCCTAGAATACGACGATGCCTACGCAGGCATCATGAGGCGTGAGTGTGTATATGGGGATGCTGACGTTGGCATCTTGATTATATTTATTTCGTAGTTGTTGCTGAGTGACCCCCCCATATTCTGTGAACTGGCTTGATTGCATTTTCTGTGGTTATTAACATTCAGAGTGAAAGAGAACAAGTAATACAGCTGTAACTTTATATTTTATAATATGAGTATTGCGATGCATCATCGGACGTCAGGCATCCTAATGTGTACACGAAAATTTCACTCATATTGAAGAGGCTAATCCAACACTCGCTAATGGCAATTTGTGTAGATCTTTGGGCCCAGGGATTTGGTGGCGTTTTATGTCCTGGGCCAATTCCCCAAGTGGGTTTATGTCCTGGTCTGAAATATCCACTCAGGTGGTGGCTGGCAAGTGGCGGATTAAGAGACCTGGGTGTACTAGATTCCTATGTTTTAGCTAAAGAGCCACCAACAGGAAACAATAATTATCTAATTAAGAATAACCACAATGACGAAGACTTGACTTACTGTTTTTCTAGGTCCTGCACCATACCGTCAATCGCATCCTTGGAGTCCTTGTGAAGGCCGATGTTGATGGTGTTGTCTTCACCATAGAACGCTGCTTCTCCCATGCTTTCCTTGCTTTTGTTGTACTCATTCATGTCTACTTTCATCCCCTTCACCAGACGGCCGTACTGCCTGTCAAGAGGAAGGAAGCACTTCTTCAATGTCAACAGGACTAATGATGATGTGGTGACAACAAGGACACTTGCATGATTTTGACCAACACTAAAAAATTAAATAAGAAAAAAATACATATAAATAATAAAAATAAATAAAAGTTAAAGAAAAAGAAAAGAAAAGAAAGAAAACATAGATATATGTCTACTGATGATGTGATGAGGCAGACACTAGCTTGGCTGAGACTTATGGGAAAAAAAAAAAAAAAAAAATCATAGACTGATAATAATTTAATTGCTAAAATGTGTGTGGAAAAACAGACCTGTACCAAGAAGTAGGAGGAAGAGATACGTGTTAGGTTTTTTCCTTAAACACTATGTTGGCTATCATCAACTCTCTAAACACATCTCCACTATGATTTTTACCTGGCACTCTACACTTCCCAACCACTCTGTTTATTGGTTTATCCCCTACTCTAGCACTGAGATCTCTGAGTACACTGACATTCCTCCCAAAACTCTCTAAGCATTCATTTAAATCTATCCAAAAAACCTCCCTTTCCTCTACATTCTTCTCACTACTAGGCCCATGTGCACTTACAAAGACTATCCCCTTCCTAGTTTCACCTTCATCCACATTAACCTTGAAGAAACCTCCTTCCATTCTACCACACACTTACCTATCTCTTCACCTACTAGTAGAGCCACCCCTTCCCTCCCCACCACACTCCAAAACTCAAAAACCACCCCTCCCTTTCAACTTTGTTTCCCTTAATGCCAACACATCCATCTTCCTTCTCATAAACATATTACCTCTTCCATTTTACTCTCATCTGTACTACACCCACACACCAAACTTAAGGGTTCTGGTTGGAAAACTCCCAGACCCTCTTATGCCTTGACTTCTTGTAGGAACATACCCCTTCAGGTTACAGACAGCAGGATGCCTAATCCCATCACTTCATCCCATTTTAGCTGCCTTTACGACCCGAGTGGGAAAACTTTGTGGCAGTATTCTTTCTCCCCACTATCACTGGGGACAGAGGTGAAAATGGAAGTATATACTCAAGACAAGCACCGACATGGAAACCTAACACAAGAAGACCAAGAGGTAGACCCAGAAAGAGATGGATTGATGGTGCGAGAGAAACTCTGGAAAGAAGCGGAAGATCTGCAATTGGTGGAAGAAAAGGAAAGATATCAAAATAGAGAAGAATGGAGAAAAATCATTGGAACAAGACTCGTTGTGTTGGGCGAGAAAAGGATGAGGAGGGAGGGTCACCATGTAAACGAAGCAGTGGTGGCCCTGCTGTGGATGTGCTGTGTCTTGCTGCATTGCTTCTGACCTGACCCAGGGCAGTGGACAGGAGACAGGAATGATCCTTCATCAATGAGGAGCTAAGATGAGAGGGAGGAAAGAGTGATGGAGGGGAGTGGGATGGGTTTGGGTGTGTGTGTGTGTGTGCCTTGGCCAGCTACCTTCCTTGTAAGGGATAAAAAGTCTTTGATATATGTATATGTACATGTACATATACATATATATATATATATATATATATATATATATATATATATATATATATCTATATATATATATGTAGATATAGACTCATGGGCTATAGATATATATAAATATAAATATATGTATATGTACATGTACATATACATATATATATATATATATACTGGCTATTGAAACATGCCATATTTCTATAAATTTGGGGGTCCACTGATGAATCTGGCCCTCAAGTAGGTAAATCCGGCCCTGGACAAATATCTATTTATTTATCTATTTATATACAAAGGGCTCTTTCCCCCTTATAAGGGAGGTAGCCAAGTCAAAAGGCAAATGCCCACTCCCACCCATCCACCACCATTGCCTCCCTCTCATCTTAGCTCCTCATGGATGACAGGTCATCCCTGTATCCTGCTCACTGCCCTGGGTCACTCAATGATTTGAACACTCTGGACAGAAGACAGGTGGTGAATGAAGAAGGGTTGTGTATGGATGATGCTGTGATGCATGAGGGTGGGGGAGTATGTATGAGAAATAAATTGATGTAGCCCGAAGGGATTTCCTCCTGTCTTCTCCTTTTTTGCATTAGGGAGGGGGAGGGGGGGTTGCTGATTTAATGAAGTGGCTTTGCTGTGTCTTGTGGCACTGCTTCTGATTCAGGGCAGTGGACAAGATGCAGGGATGACCTGTCATCCAGGAGGTGCCAAGATGAGAGGGATGGAGGAGGTTTGAGGGGAGTGGAGTATGATAGGGATGGAATGGTTTCTATGCCTTTGTTTTTTTTTTTTGCTACCTCTCTTGTAAAGGGTATATGTATGTATATAGTATCATTATCACAAGCCTTTGGTATATGTATGTATGCATGTATGTATGTATCACTGTCCAGGGAATGGAGATGTTAATTAGAAAAGACTGAAAAGCAACGGAAACATCAACTGCACAAGTTGACACAAACATGAGGAACCTTGGCTCACCTGACTGTTGCAGCCTCAAAGGTGGAGAACCCCTCATCTGGGTTCTTCTTCTTCTTCCTCCGTTCCCACCTCTCCGCATCTTCTGCACTCACGTTGAGAATTCGCATTCGATCGTAGTCCTGGCCCTGGAAGTGTTCGTACATTTGTATGATTTCCTATATTGAACATTTTCACATGGATGAACCACATATTATGTGGACTGAACAAAGTATTCAGTTTGAAGTGCATATGCGAGATAGTTTAAACACATATTACTAAACTCACTAATGGAGAAAAGAAACACTGTAGAATAGTAATCTGTACATTACAACCAACATTTGTAGTCCTCTTCAGCGAAGGTGGATCTTGCAATTAATCTTAAAGACATTTTACGACATTTACTTTGCTCAACTCTAAATATGCTTTAATTTTAGAAAATGTTAGTTCCCATGACTTTTTCCACTTTATATGGAGGGTGGCCACTTAGAAGCATATTTAGACTTCTCACAGGAAATTTTTTTACAGAAATTTTTTTTTTTTTTATGAGGTGCTAAGATGGGAGGGAGGGTGGAGGGGTGTGGAGTGTTTTCGGGGATGAAATGGGTGGGAATGTTTTTGTGCCTTGTCCTTTTTGGCTACCCCCCTGGTAAGGGGGGAAAAAAGCCTTGGTATATGTATGTATATGTATGTATGGTTTAACATCACAAACTCCCCCTACCTGGAGGCTAGGACGGTGCTTTACAGAAAGGTAGCACAATAAAAATAAAATTTCCCTGAAGTTGGTAAGATTTACATCCAATAACATAATACATGGGGACACTCTCCAGCCAAGCAGGTTGAAACATCACTACTTGCGGTGGAGGTCAGGAGTGGATGCAGTTCGAACCTTGCCTGGCAGCAAGCGAGTTTATAGGAAACAGCATACATTATATTTCCTGACGATTTAAAATGGCAGTTACCGACAAAATTAGTCAAAAGAGACACCGTGCAAGGACGGAACTTTGAGCAAATGTATAACGTTTCACTTGTTGAACCTTTTTCAAGTCCACCTTCAAGAAGCAAAAAATTGTACATTTAATAAATGTTCCATCTTCACGTGGCATCTACTCTGACCATTAAATTTCTTGTTACGAAAAGTTCTCCATACAGAGGCACCATCCTAGCCTCCTCTGATAGAGGGAGATTCTGGGATTAAATCAAATTAATTCTTTTATATAATTAGCCTCTTTGATAAGATGGTGTCTACATAGGTGTCATGAAGCGTGAGTGGGTATACAGAGATGCAGGCATTGGCACCCTGATTATATTTCGTAGTTATAGCTGAGTAAACCTAGTACCCTGTGAACTGGCTTGATAACATTTTCTGTGGTTATTAATATTCAGGTGAAACAGAACGAGTAATACAGCTGTGACTTTATATTTTATAAACTGAACATTGTGACACATCATCAAATTATTGTACATCAGGCATCAAATGCTGCATGCGAGAATTAGACTCATATTGAAGAGGTTAATCAACCAATCCATCTGTTTCCTGTGGTCTCTCTTGTAGAAGACCTGTTGTAATGGTGGGTTAATTAAAGTTATAACATGATGATACAATTATTATTTATACAAAAGAATGTCATGAGCATGTGCCCTCAACCACAGATGGAACAATACTGCCTTTACATAGTAAGGACATGTTCAATCGTGCAGGAATATGATTCCATTAGCGCAAACCAACTAGATGGCTCTATACAGAGGTACATACTTGCACATATTTACATAATGTTACAAATTCAATACAGTTGAACCTCAGATAACAAACGCCCCAGTTAACGAACAAATCGGTTAACGAACAAGTTTCATGAAAAAAATTTTGCCTCTGTTAATGAATGATACCTCGGAATAGAAACATACTCACACACATGCACACACCATCCCACCGGCTCAATAGTGCTTTGGCATGTTTGCACCGTAATTGTTATATAATATTGTAATCACAATACTGTACTTCTGACTACTACACTGTGGCCTCCAGGAAACTGACAACAGCCTCTAGGCAGGACCATAAGTCCCTTGGACAATTGATATTGTTTTGTTGTCTGGGGACTGTTAGTGTGAGGTGTTTCAGGATAGAATAAGGTGTTCTGCATCTTCTATGTTGTGGTTGCATCTGGGGCAGTTTGATATGTGGCCAGGTCAATTTAGTTTGGTATCGTCTTACTGCCAGATAGTGTCCTGAGATAAGATCTGATGATTTGGTTTACAGTCGCTAAACTACTCCTATTAGGAGGGTAGGATGGTGCCTCTTACAGAGGACTTTGTAGCATGGAATTTAATGAATCGTGCCATTTAATGACCTCTGCTCCAAGTGGCAATGGTATAACTCACTTGGCCAGTGAGTATCCCAAGGTAAGAAAATTAACCTTTTCAATACGAGTCAAATATTTGCGTGCACATTATTTGCTTTCACATCAAATAATGTATGTCACAGTTACATACTGTTCATCATGTGATGTACGCTGAATTTTACGGGTTAAGACTTAAAATGAAATAAGATAAACCTCTATTACAAAGTCACCTCAACAACACACAAACAAGGAAGAATCAGGAAAATTGTAGAATGGAACATCAAGTCAATAAATCCAGACAAGATACTAAACTTTGTTATATACTAAAGTCCAAGAAGACAAACCATCTCTTGTTTAGCAAGAGGTCATAACAGAAGACAAACATTGAAATAATTGGAGCAACATCACTTGTGACACATATTGTGAACATCGTGAACTCCCCTGGCAAGATAGGGCTAGGATGAAGCCCCCTCCTGGGGGTCTTTTTAACCCCTTCCATACGGTGCCGCCTACGTAGGCGGCATGGGGAGCAAGTGGATACGCGAGGCTGCCATATCGGCGTCTTGATTATATTTATTGTAGTTGTCCCTGCGTAACTGACATACTCTCTAAACTGGCTTCATCACATTTTCTATGGTTATCAAAATTCACGGGTGAAAGAGAGAACGAACGATATAAGCGGTGACTATTTTTTATGATGTGAGTATTATGATGCAACATCGTATGCCTGGCAGCTAATGCTGCCCGTGAGATTTTGGCCCGGAGTGAAGTGGTTAAAAGCTTGGGAATCTAACAAAGTGTGTCTTTCCTATGACCTCCCTCTGCTACCTTGAAAGGTTTACACCAGTAGTTCTTAACCTTTTGATGACTCCAGACCCCCTATGGATTGCCCAATATGGTCCCATACCCCTTCACTTGACTGTCAAAATAATCATCACCATTCCTAATAGTTGCCAGTATGACTATATGCCAATAGCTTAAATTTACTGCACTATAGATATGGATGGCTAGGAATAGAACATGAAATAAAATCATAAATACTGATAACTATATCATATCTATTTACAAAAAGGAAAATTAAAAATGATATATATATACACAAAAGGCAGCTACCAGTTTCCTGAAGGTTGCAGATGTTCTGCAAGAGAGACCAGGGGTAACGGATTGATGGATGCTATTCTGTTGGCCTCTTTGAACCTCACCTTGACTACCTACAGACTTCACTTCTTTGGATTCAGACTGTCCACAAGAAGTACGGGCTATTTCTGACAGAATACCACCCTCCCCCCACTCAATGCCAGTGAGTTACAACACCAGTTACAAAGGAAACTACAGTGGTACCTTAGGATTCAAACACTCCTGAGGTAACTAGGAATCCAAACAATTTTTATTATATTGTAGTCTATGTCAATGTTTGAATTTGAAAAAAAAAAAGAAAAAAAAAAAAAAAGGAAAAAAAAAAAAAAACATATAGGGAAAGTACCACATGAAGATGAAATCTTTAATGGTACGTTTCACTGATGGCGAGGATGAGTACAAAGATGAGTACTACCAGCAGGAGAAAGTACCTGAGGATGCACTGCAAAGCAGACAGGAGGACAAAGAGATCTTTGGGACATCCAAGACCTTAATCACACATCAACACCCTTCCTTCCCGCAAAGGTAGTCTCGCAAAACTCAAAACAATGGTGAAATGAATCTTTGACGAAGTCTATAGAATGATCACAACCCTTCCCACCTACCTCTTGCACTGCTTTCTCTCGTCGCTGCTCTTCTTCGAACTCCGCCTCAAGCCTCTGCCTCTTCTTCGCATAGTTCTTTGGCATATGCTTCATCCTGTCTTCCTCCGCCACTTCCTTGTGATTGAGTGATGCAGCCTCAGCCTGTGAAGGAACAGCAAAGTTCATTTTGCATTACAAAATCACTTGATACCCAACTGTTTAATAAATTCTTACAAATTTGCATGGCCTACGAAGCAACAGTGGAGTCCATTTTGGATTACAACATAAAATCACTTGATACACAACTACCAAATAAATTCTAACAAATTGATATGAAAACAAATAATAAGCCATGTCCTACTGTGTAATGTTCTTAAGAAATCATGGGTAAAGCAAACAAATCTTAAGTCTTACAAATCTACACAAAAATAAACAAGTAACGGGTAATAAAGGGTACTTACTCTCTTGGCGTGTAGTTTGGCAAGCCTGGCCTTCATGTCGGCCATTTTACTACTGGATACTCCTGCCTGAAAGAAACAACAATGTTAGTTGTTGAATTTACAAATGAACGGGTTGGATTTGTGCTAGTGAACCTTCATACTTTCTTCCAACATTCTTATTTTGTTATGACGCAACGAATGATGTAGTCGTTGTTGGTCACGGATAAAAAAAAAAATCCAGTTTTGTAACTACAGGTCCAATGGTTTCCCAAATATCGCTTTGTAAGATCTGACTAGTTAGATAACCATCAGAATTCTTTATTTATTTTTCTATGCTTTAATCCTATTTTTGTTATTGCTACGAGTCCGTCTTTCTCCAGTCTTCCTGTGTATGTGTGCTTCCTACTGCTGTGTGTTATCATTCCTTTCTCTATTTTAATGGTCAAAGTATGTGGGAGTATCTTGCACTTCCCCTACTCCATCTTCTCTGTGTACCTTTGCTGTGTCTTGCTACATTGCTTCTTAACCGGGGTAGTGAGTGGGATGCAG
Source organism: Oratosquilla oratoria (assembly GCF_046742065.1). Taxonomy (NCBI): domain Eukaryota; kingdom Metazoa; phylum Arthropoda; class Malacostraca; order Stomatopoda; family Squillidae; genus Oratosquilla; species Oratosquilla oratoria. Next base: position 50,834,462 of record NC_134806.1, read on the forward strand.
GGATGACCTGTCATCCATGAGGAGCCAAGATGAGAGGGAGGGAAGGGTGGTGGATGGGAGTGGAATGGGTGGGGATGAAATGGGTGGGAGTGGAATTATGCCTTTTGATTTTGGCTACCTCCCTGGTAAGGGGGAAAGAGCCCTTGGTATATGTATGTATGTATGTTTGTATGTATGCTTGTACCTTTTCTGTAATATCTGATAATAACAACAACAAAACTAATAATAATTTTGACTAAGCAAATTCTTTTTTTTTATTTATATTCTCTAATTTCTGTAGAATAGTATTAAAGTGATTATTGGTTAATGTTCCCAAATAACACGGATATGAGCACTATTTCCAATCTCTGTAGGTGTTCACAAAGACAGAACATTCAATCCATCTCCTGCCTCATGTCTCTCTTGCTGAAGACCTGTGACCCCACAGAATCTGAGCCGCTGGGTCACTCAACAAAGAGAATCTAGGGAGTTATTTTAAGTGCAAATTAAATAACAAGCTCTGTGTCTTCTGTGTACCAATTACTTTTGGGGCACTTGATGTCAATCGTTAAGGCAAATATGTGTTGGTAATGTTTTACTTCTTCACACAACATCTTGAATTTTGGCATGTTTCCGTCTTTGGTAGATGCTATTTGGCAAATGAAGTTGTAGGGCCGAGAGTTCATCTTTTTACCACCCTGGTGACATTCACTTTGCTTGGTGTAGAAATTCGTATCCTCCTATGAAGACTGCAGGGATCACCATGGGCAGGGTCTCTGTGTTATCTCCAAGAATGAACCGAGAGAACTGACTGAACTAGCCCACACTTGGCTCTATCACAGATGTGACGAGATAGGAATGAACGACTTTCAACATCTGCAATGAATTTGACATAAGCAGTATGGTGGGGGCATGGATGACCCTATATTCATGAAGTCGTCATCATCATATCATGTCACGCCAGAAAGACAGCCATGCCTTTGATCTGTCGTTGACCTGATGACAGAGGTCTGCAGATGTTATGTGTCTCGAACTCGAGAGGGGGCAGCGGGAGGTAGTGAGAAGATGATGATCCATGGTCTGACTCTGGTGTCCGCATTCACAGGCTGTGTTCTTGGCAAGTCCCCATTTTACCAGGTTGGTTTTGGTTTCTCCCACCCCGGTTCTTGCCCGATTCAGCCCACACCATTCATGAGGTGCTAGGACGGGACAGGTGATGATTGGATGTTAGTCAAGGGTGGGATGGGTGTATTCTCTGAATGATGTGACTGGACATCAATAAATATTATGTTTCTTATCACAACGTAGAGCATCAATTCTTATGGGTGTTTTGAGTTCTCAACATCATGTACTGGTGTGATATGTTTGTCATAATTATTGTAAATATAGTACATTATATGGGATATACTGAACCACCCCCTACCAGTGTATCCACCATACTATATAACACACACCTAAAATATGCCTTCTATATATACATGACAATATACCAAGGAAAACACATTAGAAACCAAAGCACATCCACATTTCTAATTATTCAGGAGAACACTACATCACAAATCATCTCTCATCATATGAACAGTACATCATTTAGAATCAGTGCCTTGACAACACATCCTAAAATAATGACATGCTCAATAGAAGATACAATCATAATCAGCTGACCATACATCACATAGACACATTTACTGAAGACCGACACATCATTTGATGTAAGACTTCTCCACAGACTACACACCCTTCAAAGACAACCAGACAAAGCATACAACCCGTAACCTCCACCACTCATTTGCCTGTGACCCTGATGACATAAGTAAAATCTACTTAAAAAACCTTGGACCACATGGCATACGCACACCCACCCACCCTGCAGACTACATTTGGAAGCATGGGAAGATCATCACAATCCCCAAATCCAACAGTTCCAGCATCACACTTTTCAATACCCCTTCCAAAGTCGTAGAATGCCTCGTACAATAACTCGTCACACCACATACCCCCCTTGCTAAATCACATGGTTTAAGACCACTACACTCCACAACCACTCTTCTGATAAATCTAACTCAGAGTTATTGATGGCATCAATTCAGATAAGCCTCTACACACACAACACTTCTCATAACACCAGACATTAGTAAAGCTTTCAATGCTAACCCTGTCACAATCTCACAAATAAAACATACAACACAAACATGCCCAATAATACCAAAAGATGGCTGGCCAATTATCTGGAAGGTAGAAATGCCTCTATCATATAATGGCCAATCACTGCACACCGAAAACTTTAAGAATGGAGTATCATAGGAGTCAGTTCTATCCCCCACACTCTTTAAAACCTTTAAAATCAAGCTGGATGAGTTTTTGGCCCAGTTGGAAGAAAATACAGGACTCCCAGAGGGGCAGAACTCCCTAATCAAAGTAGAGGAGGCATGGTGGCAGACACTCAGTGTTGGCCCAGTTGATTAAAGTAATTTACTGAACTACACCAAGTAAACCAAGTAAGTAAATATCCACACCTGACACCTCAGAAATACAAATCTCTACTTACATAGATGACAAAATTACATACACACACCTTAATGCAGACAAAGCTGCAGAAATACTACAGCCATACCTCAAGACACTTTACACATGGTTCATTACAAATAGACTCAAAATAGCCCCAACTAAATCTAGAGCCACACTTCTCACAACTGGGCAGCAGACAAGTACATACCATACCATGCCTCTTTATCAACAACACTCTCATACCACACACATATACCCAAAATTTTTGGCGAAAGATATGATACAACCATACTGTTCAAACAATGCACCACAGACATAAGGACAAAATGCACACCTAGACCTAAAGGCAGGAACAACATTTGGACAAAACAAAGAAAATTCTACAATGCATATGCTCAGTGATGAATTATGTGAGCCCTGCATGGGCCCCTAATCTCACACAACATCCGACAGACCATACAAAACAAAACCCTAGAGACAATTATAGGTTGCACAAATACAACACCTACAGACCATCTATACTATGAAACAAAAGTCTCAAAAGTCGAAGGATCACCTTGACACAAAAGGCACACAAACACTTTAGCCACAGCCTCCACAAACACAGCCCACCCACTACACTATGTCTATGTAGAACACCCACAAATGCCAAGAAACACCAAAACACCCAAATACCTATATCACACACAGATATACTCTTTGATAAAATTTTAGTTTTGCACACCTACACAATATAGCAGTAGAAAATTAATCATTAATTTTGTAGATTATAATAGATCAACATAATATGCAATTTTCTTGGCAGAAATCAATAACAAAAAGTTGCTAAAACCTATTTACTAATGAACAAAGTAGCGGTGGCTGAATGATATGCCATGTTTGTTTTGATAGATGCCGAGGTCAAAGAAATTAAAGGATGATAAATTAGTCTATTCTAACCTACCTAACCCACATTTAGTAATTCAGAACCTCAAATTCTAAAGATCATCCCAGTCGGTGTCACAGATGTTGACAGCCTGATTATTGTACTTCAGGCAATTAACAGACGATGGCAGAATCCTGTGTTCTCTCATAAAGTCCAAGGAAGCCCTATTGTCTTTGTAACAGCTCTTATTAACATCACCTGGAGTTGGAGAACACCCGGTCCACAACATGAAAGACGTCGTCTAATAGTGACTGGACTGGCATGGCGTCTGGACCATAGCCTATTGACTTCATTCGTTAGTAAATTTGCTTGTAGCGAGGCTTTTTATTTTTTATTTCCGCCAAGAAAATTGGGTATTTTTTTAGTTTCGACCATGGGCGCAATATAGCAATAGAAAATTAAATATTAATTTTGTAAATTAAAATGTATCAACGTAATATTCAATTTTGTGGGCGGAAATGAAAATAAAAAATACCTTGCTACAAGCTAATATGTTCATGAATGAAGTCGGTAGCATGGGATCAGGACACCATCTTATCATCTGTCAATTGACGGCCTCAGTACTTCCGACAGTACCTGGCCAGGTACATTTTCTTCAAGGAATATTATGGAGCGGAGATAAATGCATTCCTTCAAGCTGCAAGAACTTTGTATATACCACAAGCTGAGAGTGGTTGAAAAGCCCGCCAACGTCTCTCACGACAATGACGAGGACGAGCCGGATGACATTTAATTTGCAGGTAATGATTTATTAAACACAGATTAGGTTAGGTTAGGTAGGTTAGGTTAGTTTAGGTTAGGTTAGACAAATTTATTATCCTTTCATTTCTTCGATGTCAGCATCTATCATAACAAACATGGCGTACCATTCATCCGACACAACTTCGTTACTTACGAAATCTGTTTTAGCACCTTGTTTTTTATCACAAAATTGCATATTATGTTGATACATTATAATTTACAAAATTAATAATTAATTTTCTATTGCTATATTGCACCCATGGTCGAAACTAAAAATTGACTGAAAATTGCATATTACGTTCATGCATTACTAATTATGAAATCAATATCTAATTTTCTAATGCCATATCGCATAGGTGTGCACAACTAAAATAATATCTGATCTGATCTTCCTCCACAACACCAGCCTCCAGAAGCATATAATCATATCCCTCACTGCTCCATCAACAAATTGAAAGACAATAATTATTATATATCTATGCCAGGCCCCCTGATATCCATCCTTCTGAATCCTCTCTCTCCCCAAAAAAAAGAGTCCACTTGGCCAGACTGCAGTGTAGCCACCATCCAGCCCTTCAAAGCTACTAGATCTTGGATGACCATATCCATATCTAAGATAACTGTTCAGGATGCAATACTTCACCCCATACTATACTATACATTTAGTTTACATTAACAGTGTTATATCTGGACACAGTTTTAAGTTTAGTTTTTAACTTATTATTAAGACATTCATCATCATTTCAAAATTAATGGAGGAGAGTTTAATATTCAAACTGCGAGAGAATAGCCTTTTACCAGGAGGTTCATTCATTTCAAATCAATTATCAAATAATGTTAAATGCATTTACAGATTTTTTTTTATTCCCATAGATAGGCCATACCTGTACTCTCACTCTGACTCTGTAGTAACATACACGTACTTCATTATGTGGCATACATACATTGTATTTGGTCTAACAGAAGGTAACACTATTTGTTACATTGTAGTTCTTAGTTCTAAGAAGCTTACTGATAATGACTTAACACTCAGCAATGGTAAAATAATACAAGCTTACCTCCGCCATGGTAGCTGTGCGCACAAGTTTGTTATGATATGACGAATGGCTCCAAAATAAACATTAGCAGTTAGCATATTTTTATGTTGTCAGTTGATCACTCAACTACCATCTCATTATATTGTAACCTAGATATAATTTTATTCCTGCTATACAAAATGCCTTATGTTTTCTTTGTTTAACTTTGAAGAACTGTGATTATATCATTTCGCTAAGTAATTCTATTGTATTTTATATGCATTACATGTCGATAACCTATTTAGTATTTCCAATTTGTTCATAAAATAATTGTTCTAAGCTATGCCCGTGGTCTTGGGAATTCTTGATTAAAAAGTGTGTTCGCTGAAAACAATATTGCGTGAAGTGAAAGTTAGCGATATGTTGTGTTGCTGTTTATCAAAGCAAAGCACCGTGAACATAGGTGGACGACAATACGTTTGACAGAGTGGGGAGGAACTTCTGGCAGTATAATAGTACGGTGAGTCAAGTATGATTTTTTTTTATCAATTATGTTGTAAGTATTTTAAAGTCATCGGGTGTATTGCAAGTAAACGTCATGTCAAATTGTTTGAGAAAACAAATTAATGGGAAATTACAAGATGTTTACGAAAAGTCATATTTGACGACTTGTTATCTTTAGATATTATTGTACTGACTGTCATATACAAATGTCACAGGTAACCTGCACCTTATCAATACATCTATGCTATGTAATGTACATTCTAACCCAGGTATCTACAGTTAGTGGTTAATTGTTGATAAGAGACATGGTGCAATTGTGATTCAACGTCATGTGATTTAGCGACGTTTCATTCGCTCAACTTTTTTACACCTAAGCGGAAGTTGACTTTGTCATTCGTTTTCTGGTGAATTGAGAACAGATATTACTCTTGGCGAACTTAAACGACAAAAAACAAGAATCAGTAACATATAATTTATATTGAATTTGAGTAAGCATATGTGAGTAGCAACACGCCAGCCCCAAACGTATTCGATAAATAAAAAAAAACAAGGTTGACTAGTTTTTTCCGGAAAAGCTATAGACTCTAACAGTCTAAGTATTTCGACAAAAGAATATAAGTAAGTTTGACATGTTTTATCAGCATTGGAAGTCTGTTTAATATGTTGTTAATATTACAACAATATTGATATTTTAAAAATAGTAAATGAATGATGAATGAATTTGCTTGTGAAGCTTATGTAATATTCTAGGCTATATTCACTATTAGATTCCTGACTAATAACCACTGTGAGTGACAGAAAGAGGCCTGTAGTCTTCTGTGCCTCATGGAATTAATCTACAAAAAATATATAGGGAGGTTATCGCAATTGTGGGTTGATACCATGTTCAGGAATTTAATGGAAAGTATAGTAAATATTTAGGTTAGATTTATATGTTAATACATGCTAGGCATGCATCTGCCATAGGTTATTACAAAGCCACAAAATAGGGAAACTGTATGTCCAAGTAGATACCGTTTGAAGATGAAGCCTTTATAATTTGCTTCATAATGTTTTGCTTGTTGAAAAAAAGCGCAGATTGCAAGTGAGATGTTATATAATCATTAAAAGATTTGCCCTTGGTTGTTGTTTACTTAGTTTTTTCTTTATTCACAGATGCCAAAGGAAACTTTATTCTTGGGAAGTTCTTTTTGATGTTCTGATAAGGATAACTTACTTTCCCTTTAATGCTGTCACCATGACCTTTGTATCAAATTATATTTTGTCTTAAACATTGTCTGATATTCTTCTTTGATGATTTTGTGTTGATAATGAATTTGCCATTGAATAAATGATCAGAATTGACTAGAAAATGAAAATCATTACATGTCTACTCAGAAAATAATTTTTTTTCAGAAATGCACACCTATGTGATATAGTATTAGAAAATTTAAACTTTATTTGTGATAACATATACAGCATCAACTCCACCCCAAAGCTAGAAATCCCTGATAATATCTTAAGATGGCTACTAACATGCTGTACGAGCGAGGCACCTTTTACTTGCCCACAAGGTAACCTGTGTTCCCAGGTCGACTGTATTGCTATGGGCTCCCCCTTGTGGGTGCTTTTTGCAAATTTCTTCATGGGAAGTATAGAAGAACTAATATTTCATAGTATGGAAAAACTAGAGATATACTGCAGGTATATTGATGACATTTTCATAAAAGTTAATGACTACCAAGAAGTGGAAAACCTCTTGTCTTAAACTACAAGAAGCCACAGGACTTAAATTCACAACTGAACACAGTGTGGGTAACTCCATGCCCTTCCTATATGTCCTTGTTACCCAAAGTGGACATAATTTCACCACCAATGTCTACACGAAGCCTTCCTATGAAGGCCAATGTTTCAACGGAAGCAGCAAGTGCCCCAGTCGATATAAGCAATCTAATATGGGGCTTATGTCCGCTAACCACTTCTGCACTGTGATACCTGGTCAAAAGTCCACCAAGAACTCGAATGCAATACCTAGGTAACAGCTTCAGCAACAAAGAAATCAATAAGGTTACTGAAAATATTTTGAACAAATGGTACACCAACTCCAACAGTACTCCAAAACAAGAAGAAATAAAACTTTTTTACAAGTCACACTTTTCTACAGGTTACAAAGAAGATGAAAAGGCCATCAAAGACATCGTCAAAAGAAACATAAAGCCTATGAATGACAACACTTCAATCAAACTAATCATCTTTTATAAAAGCAAGAAAACCTCCAATCAGCTTCTCCAAAACAACACCCACCAAGAGAAGAATGAGCTGAAAAAGTCTTGTCATATATGAATATAAATGCACAAAAGGGAACTGCGAAGCCCTTCCTTCCTCATACATAGGCATGATGACTACGAAGCTGGAATCCAGACTGGTTGGACACATATACACAGGCGCCCCAAAGAACCATGCTTCGGCATCACACGGATACCACATTATACAAGAAGAATTAGAACGGAACACGAAAATCTTGGAAACTTGTATGAACCCCAGAAAATTAAAGATAATCGAGGCACTTTATATCAAGGATAAAAACTCCAATTTGAATATACAGGCACTTGATTTATTAGCGCTACCCAGTATGAGAACACAGGGTAGGCCAGATGCCTGAGGAGATAATTCATCCACATTTTTCAAACTGTCATATGATCTCCCCCAGTCTAATAATTTCATTTGGTCAAATACCGCTCTTAGTTGATACTAAACACACTCCTTGAAGAAGGCTCAATTGAGCGGAAATCCAGATCGGAGATTATGTCCACCAACGCATGAGTTCTACTGAGTTTAGACCCTGCTACATGGCGATTAGTGAGATCTTTAGAAAGTATCTCTAAGAAAATTATTAATGCAGAAAACAGCATCACCATCAAAATTTGTTAATTAGAAGACTTACTGCCTGTATATACTTTATATTATTAATTTTTTTTTTTTTTTTTTTCTAGATTTCCTTCTCGATACAATGTTTCTGGATTGATCAATCTATTGCCCCTGGGCTTTCATGCAAAAAACCCGCATCCTTCAGTTAATCAGCAACAGCCATTGGATGTGCCCACAAATGATGCAGCGAAGAGAGATAGTGTTGTTGTCAAGAGATTGTTAGGTTGTTGTCAAGAGATTGTCAGTGTGGGGCATTGCAGTATGTGGTGTTCTGTGTCCTTCGTGTGATGGTTGCATCTGGGGCAGTTCCCTTGAATGTTGTGTATGAACACCATATCATATAATTAAGCTGTCACTCCCCCCCCCACACACACACATGCATCTTGCCACAAGCTGCAACCATGCATCAAGAAGAATCACCATCTTGTTTCAGAGCCCATATGGAGGTTTATAGCATTTTAGCTCCCCACAGACTCTGTGTCAACTTTAATTTTCCTCCACTTTTTGACACATGGAGAACTGACAGCTGACACATGTTCCTTCTCTTACTCCTCCTCCTCCAACTCCCCCCTCATCCTTATCCAGTGATAAAACCCCCACACAAATACATGACTTATAACAGTCAGGGTTGGGTCAAAGTACCTGGATATTTTTCAAGAACAGGTACAAGTATAGTAATTTTGCTATGTACATAAATCCAGGAGGTGCTAAGATGAGGGAGGGTGGAGGGGTGTGGAGTGTATTCAGGGATGGAATGGGTGGGAATGATTTTATGCCTTTTCCTTTTTGGCTACCTCCCTTGTAAGGGGGAAAAAGCCTTGGTATATGTATGTACATAAATCCAAGTCTTAGCACATGGCATTGTACTTAAGTAAAAGTATTTTCTGTGAAAAAAATCCTGTCACAGATTCATAAAATGTTATAACACTCCGTGTACCCGATAATATCATCACAGTTTGCTAGAATCTATATATAGTATATAACTTTTGATTAAGTACAATGCACTTGTTACTTGAATGTACTTCATACTTTTCAAGCACCTTGGGTAAGCACAATTATTACTGAATTTTGAAGCTCCAAGTACAAGTACATGAAAATCTGTACATTATTCCAAATATAAGTATGTGTACTTGTACCCTACCCTGACAGCTGTGCGGTATTTCATCCCTGAGAAACTAGTGGGAAAGCCCGTGGTCTTTTCAGCCTCTGTGGTCATTTGTGTTTCCAGCAAGGAAATTTTTAGGCGGTGGTTACATTGAATATTGCAGTCATATATTCTCCCAACTAATATGACCTTATACTGCCACTTCACCCTTTGCTAATGCCACAATACCAGTACCAACACAGATTAGTTCTGGCCATGGACTTGTATTGCCCTGGATGTAGCAACTATCACATGGAGGACAGTGAACACCTTGTACTACAATGTCTTACACCAAGACTCCCTCGACAACACAATGCGTCTTCCATGAGTGACTTGTTGATCCACGCAGAGGCCATTGCTGGTTACCTGCATGGGATGACTGATTAATCAATTGATTCTTTCCTCCTACCATGACTAGCCAGTGAAATAAAGATAATCTGCAGTGAAACCGTATAGATATCTATTCATAGTTTCTTCCCAGGGAGGTCTGTGGGAGGGCCCAAGGATGGTAAGTTTCTAGTCTGAAACTCGTGGCAACAGTAATTGCAATATGTTGATTATTGTTAATTTGGTGTGTTGTGTTATATATATATATATATATATATATATATATATATATATATTAAGTAGAGGTTTATAGTTTATTTTTTGTTTATTATTATTAATTTTTTTCATTTCCATGTCTGCATACTTTCCATTTATATCAATGTGCTAGATTATGTTTGTAACATGTGTCCAAATAGCATTGTCACACATTCAATCTTCATTGCAGCAAAGGTAACCCACCAATGTCTGAGAAACCGCCTCCCTATAATCCCAACGTGGGGCCGCATGGTAAGTTGGTGCCACTCAAAGGCTTCTTTTGACTTTGTGTTAAGACTTGAGGGGATTATGACAAAGTGATCTTTGTTACTATTGTGTAGCAGTCATAAGGATTATGCACTGGGGTGCATTTTCTTGGTTCTTTTATTTTTGGATATTTTGTTTGTTTTTTATCATTATTGTGATGGTGCGGATGAAATGGGTGGGAATGGAATTATGCCCTTTGACTTCAGTTACCCTTGTAAGGGAGGAAAAGCCCTCAATATATGTATGCATGTATTATTATTAAGTTATTTGTTTATCTATTTTATTTTGTATATTTATTTATTTATTTATTTATTTATTTTTTTCCTACCTTGTCAAATGTGTTTGGTCAGTATTATTCTCATGTACTCCCTCCCCAGGGAGTGGTGGTAGCAGTGGGAGGCACTAAGAAAAAGACAGTGATGAGTGAGGAATATGGAGGGGAAATGAGAAAAGATGAGGTGCAATTAGTTATTAAAATGATGAGAGCAGATAAGGCACCTGGGTTAGATGGGTATCGTGCAGTGTCTGAAGAAGGGAGGTACAGTAATAGTGGACTAGCTAGTGAGGTTTGAATGTGTGTCTAAAGGAGGGTAGAGTGCCAAAGGACTGGAGGAGTGCCTGTATAGTTCCGCTTTACTAGGGAAAAGGGGAATGGAGTAGTTTCTGAGGAATCAGTTTGTTGAGTGTAGTTGGGAAGGCATGTGGGAGATTTGAGAGGACTAGGAGAGAAACAGAGGGAGTTATTGGTGAGTAACTGTGGGTTTAGGAAAGGTAGGGGTTATGTGGATCATGTTTTTGTGGTAAGACAGTTATGTAAGAAAGCTTCTGACAAATGGTAAGAATGTTTTTTGGGCCTTTATGGATTTTGGAAAAGGTTTGTGATAGGGTGGACAGGAAGCCACTGTGATATTGCAGATATATGGGATTGAAAGGAACGCTGTCTCTTCAATGTGATTCGTATTCTCGCACTCAGCATCAGATGCCTGATTTACGATGATTTGATGGTGCATCACAATACTTGCAATACTATAAAATATAAAGTCACAGCTGATTCAATCATTCTCTTCCACTCTGAGTGATAATAAACAGAAAACGCAATCAAGCCTGTTCACAGAATTCGGGGGTCACTCAGCTACGACTACAAAATAGATATAATCAGGATGCCGACACTAGCATCCTCGTATACTCACTTATGCCTTATGATGCCTACGTAGGGGTTATTGTATGTAAGAGGTTAAAGGCAGTCATTCACACACCATTTGTCTTCACCCTCCTCCTCCTCCTCAGCCGGACTTAAGGACATTAATTAGCTTGCTAGAATGGAGCTGTGGATTTCCAGGCAGTGAAATTTGAAGTAACACATTATTATTATTAACATTCATTCTGTTTTATTTATTTTTAATTATTAATGTTATTTGTTTATCTATTGATATTATTTTATTTATTATTATTATGTATTTATTTATTTATTTTCATCTTTTCTTTTTCTTTGTCGTTTGTCCATAGCTGTGTGGGACTAGTGTCAAGTACTTATTAAAGGTGGCCCTGTTGTCAGTCATCAAAACTTAACATCCTCTCCATTTGGAGGTGCAGCCCTGAGAGGCTGACACTCCATCAGAGCTAAGCCCAAGATCTTTCAGCTTGAAATATACATCCTCTACTTATTCTCTCAAGGAGAGCTGATAATTGGCAACTGCCCTTGATCTGCCATGAGCTGATGCCCTGGAAACTGCTTCACAATAATACAGAACTAACAACAGATCAAATATTCTTCCTAGAGATGTCTGTGAGAGGGCCTGTGGACTGCAGGACGGCAGGTTTTTGACGAATTAATGATCAGATCTGATCAATGGCGATGAGAGGGCTGGTATCCCAGGAATGTAGCTCTTTGTACTTATGATGCTGACCTGAGCACTGTGGCATGGGGCAGTGATGTGGAGCTAAAATGGAAAGGGGAAAACAAATAGATGGTGGATGGGTGCATGCCTGCCTCGGCTGGCTGCCTCCCCTACAAGGGGGAGGAAGCCTTTGGGCATGTATAGATGGTATGGATATATAGATATATCTTCACAGAATTATGGACCTGCTTGGAGGCTGTTGGCAGTTGCCTGAAGGATGTTGATCTTCCTCTAGAGAATTAAGGAGCATAGTTAAAAACTGTTTTATCAACAGTGGGCAGTGAAGGAATAGACTTAGTAAACATGAAGTGAGCACTGAAAGTGTCAGTTGTTTTAACCTCTAACATACGATGATGCCTGCATAAGCATCATGGGGTGCGAGTAGGTGTACAAGGATGCTGGCTCAGGGTCCTGGTTATATTTATTTTGTAGTTGTAGCTGAGTGACCCTTGTATTGTGTGAGTAGGCTCGATTACATTTCCTGTGGTTATATTTATTCAGGGTGAAAGAAGAGTATAACACTGGTAACTTCATATTTTATGACACTTGTATTGTGATGCATCATCGTACAACAGGCAGCTTAATGTACATGCAACTATTTGACTCCTATGGAAGAGGTTAAAAGAAGATTAACTTTTTATAGAGATGACAGGTGGTATGGGACTGCCTAGTGTAGGCCATATGGTCTTGTGCAGTCTCCTTCATTCTTATATTGTATGTACTTAAAAGTGATCCAGGGTGGTGGATGGGAGGGTGGTTGAGAGGGTGTTAATCGACTATGTAGTAGAACCTTAAAGGAGAACTGGAAGAGTCATGGATATCAGTGGATTGTCAGGTTATTTTATGGTGGAAAGGGGATTGAGAGTAGAGAAGGAAAGTTGAGGGAGGCATGGAGGTGCCGAGAGTAAACAGATTGAACAAAAAAGGATAAAAAGAGAGAATATTAGAAGATGAATGTCTCTCTGCAAGTAGCTAAGGTGGGAGGAATAGAGTATGGGTTTTTGAATGCGTGTGGGGTGTACACCTAGGCCTCTTTATCTGGAGGTTTGTGCCCAGGACACAAAGCCACTTTGGGAATTGGCCCAGGAGGACATAAAACACCTCCAATTCCCAAAGTGGGTTTATGTCCTGCACCCAAACATCAGCACAAGTGGTGGTTGGCAAGTGTTGGATTAAGAGACCTAAGTATATTATCCCAATTGTATGAAATTGATATTTGCTGACAAGTCTAAGTAGACACTGAGGATGGAGGGTTTATTAGTACAATGTTTTGCTTGTTACAGCCTTATTTAGTACATAATCATGGTACACATCTGAGAATAATAGGAAGCTCTCAGATAAGTGTACCACGAGTCTTGATAAAGCTGTAACAAGTGTAATATTGTACTGATAAAGGCTTCATCCTCGTATGATGTTTGTTTATCCTAATTGTAGTATACAGGAAAGGAGCAATGCTTGTTGTGTCTCGTGTATTTTGATACGGCCATCCGCTGGGTATGGGGGAAGGGCTTTTAATATTCGGTATGTTAAAGCCTTGTATAAAAAGTTTACTTTTTTAGTGGTATAGATCCCAGTCCTCAGTTAATACAATGAAATCTAGATGAATTTTAAATTATGTTATGATGAGATATCAGTGATGAAACTGGATACATTTTAGTCTATAACATGGCTGAATAAGAAATGTTTATCAAGATGAATTTTGAAACTGTTCTTTGCAGCAACTGCGCCCCCACCCACATATGCAGCAGCGACTGCGACTGCTTACCAACCTCCAGGTAGCAGTACTACATTTGTCACACAAACGCCGTCCTATGGAACGATTCCCATAGTGGTACAGCCGGTACCAGTACCAGATTTTGTATGTATCAACGGCTGCCCAGCATGCAGGGTAAGGAGGATCCTTTTTGGAATCGTTTCTTTATTTTCATCTTCACTGCCACATTCTCGCAATGTCTTACATATTACTAAACTGCCCAATCTACACAATGGCCTGCTTTCTTCTTCACCACATTCTTGCAATATCATGCTATCAAACTGCCCAGATTACACAGCACCCCACGTTCTTCTACACCACATTCCCACAATATTGTATGTATACTAGTGCCCTGTGAACGCAATCAACTGTGTCATTTACCTGCTCAAGCTGCACTGACATTACCCCAGATCCTGGGCAACAAAACACCACTGCCTCTCTTGTCTCTCTGCAACTTCTTGCAGAAAATGTGTCTCTTAATCAAACTATAAATATCTTTGACTAATTAAAGCAACTTAGGAAATATGAAACTCCGCATTTGTGCAAACTTCTCCTAAAAGTTGGAAGCACTGGTAAAGTACTGTCCATAACAACAAAGGGTCGTACCTCTCTCCCACCACAATGCTCAGGTTGAAGGCAGTGCAGTGAGGCACAGCACCCATATCGCAGGGCCTGACAACTGAAACTGGTTTACTCCCATCATTTCATCATATGATCATCACTTCTTCATCTACTTACCACCACTCTCCATTCACTCCCATCTTTAGCACTCTTCCTTGCTCAACAGGCATTCCTCTTATGTCTAATGCCCTCTTCTCTTCATCCAACCACCCCATTATTGATCTTCCTCTTATACTTGTGGTGTTACTTTATTAGGGGCAACTGCAGGTGGTCTGTCATATTAGTGTTCAGTAAGTTGTATGAAGTATCCAGAAACAGAGGGGCATCCCAACCATTTTTACAGGTTTCGAGTTAAGCACGGATTGTGAAAGGCATGAGCATCCTCTGTTTATATCTGTACTTAACTCGAAACCAGTAAAAATGGTGGGGATGCCTCGTATAACTCGTTCATCAAGAGATGCCAAATGCTCAAGTTGAAACTGCTGCAGAAGAAGAAGAAAAAAGAGGTGATATGGTTGCAGTATTCAAATCATTGAAGGGGATAGACTACATTGATATAAATGATCACTTAATTAAGGACAGGGCGGCTTTAAGAGGTCGTGAGAACAGATTAAAGAAGACTATGTGGCTAAAGAATGTAAAGAAATAGTTTTCCTAGTATACCGAAAGCCTTTTCCCTCTTATAAGGGAGGTAGCCAAATCAAAGGCATGTACCTACTCCCATCCACCACCCTTTTCCTCCTCTTCTCATCTTAGCTCCTCATGGATGACGGGTCATCCCTGTATCCTGCCCAGTGCCCCGAGTCAGAAGTAATGTAGCAAGACATAGTACATCTACAGCAAGGCTGCTTCACTTAATTGGTAACCCTTCTCTCCATCCCCCCATACAGAAAAAGAGAAGACGGGGAGAAATCCCTCCAGGTTGAGTCAAAATACCGCCCACCCACAAGCATCCCACTTCCCAGCCCTTCCCTTCCTTGTGTAATGGTATCATCCACACCGTGCCACCCCCAACCAGCCCCACCCTCTCCCCTCCCTACTCAATAGACACTCCCTTCACTCTCAATCCCGACTCACCCCATCCATCCATTCCATTCTTGGTTGTCCCCTTAGGTTCACTCCCTCCACCTCTGCCTTCCGCACCCCCATATGGATGCATCAGTACTTGGAATAGCTTAGAAGGTGATATAGTCTAATTTGGAACACAACATGAATCCAGTTGAGACAGTGTGTGCTCCTGGAAGGAGGTTGTTAAGATTAGGTATGATTCAACCTTTTTATCCATTTCTTCATGTATTTGTTTATTTTTTTCAGATTGGAGTTTTGAATGAAGAATTCACTCTGGGTGGACTGTGCTGTGCCTTTTGGTTCTTCCCCATAGGAATTTTGTGTTGCTTAGCCATGAAGGAACGCCGATGCGCCAATTGTGGAGCTATATTCTCTTAAGGACCATATGGATATTGCATTTAAACATGTGATGATGCTTGGGGCCCATTTTCTTGGATTAAGGTGTTCCTCTCTTTGAACCTTGTGTATTTTGTGGACTTCTTTGTTCCAAGCCTTAAGGCCATGATACAAGAACGTGGTTTTTGAAGAAATCTCAGATGTAACAACAGTAGGTGGACTACAGGTTATAGACATTTATTTATATAATAGGGAGGGTATAGCATAGCATTAGTGGTGTTTTGTGGAATATACATTGAATTATATATATATATAGCACTGTTGGTTAGATGCGAGATCACTGGAATTGTATAGCCACAATTGTTCGTATATGCAAATGGATGTAACGGCAATACCATGAGACGAGGCTGTGAGAAGAAATATTTATATGGATAAGATATTGAAATGGATTTAGAGTAGGTATGTAAAAATTAGAAAATATGTTAATCTAGAATGATTCTCTTGATTTGACCAAACTATTTTTCTCATTCCTGATTTATAGACAAAGTCATGTAGTGTAAATAATGCTAGATTTTTTTTTCCTTCTTTTTCTCTATACTTTTTTTTTTATGAAATAATGATGGGACATTGTAGTCGAAGGTGAACAAGTAAAAGACCGTGGAGGTAAAATAATTCTGATTATTCTTCTCAAATTATTTTTCCTGACAATGGGCGTGTGTTAAGAATGGAGTCAGTTATGGTTGGTTCGCATCCGTGTATTTATGTAAATAATTTTTCTTTTAATTTCCAAATTTTACTTAAATTGAAGGGCATTGCATATTGGGCTGTATGTGTTACATTTTGTCATACAGCTTATGGTAGTTTCTCGACATGCTGTACAGTATAGTCACTAATAAAACTATGAAGATGATAGGGTGAGGTTGAATATGGTAACTGATGCATTTGAATATAAGAAAAAAAAGCTATGAAATGTCCTGACTGATTTCGTATATATATATTTTATTTTATGTATGGGGTCGCATCTTTGCTTGCAGGAGGTGCATCGTTACTTTGTAGGCAACATATATATACCAAAGCCCTTTTCCCTGCAATAAGGGGGGTGGCTGAATCAAAGCACACGAAAGTCCCTATCATGCCCCACCAGTCTCCATACATACTTCATGGATGAAGTGGCAATTACTTGGGTAACGGATTGGATGAAAGGATAACAAGGAAGTCAATAATGTACGTTTCATAAACGATGATTGAAGAGGAATATCGCAATTTGAAAATTATATTTTCAAACTACCAGAAACATATATACACCAGACCCATGTTATATGTGTATTCCCAACATGTAAATTTATATAAGTGATGAACCTATTTTTATCATATCCCAGTTTTATGCATAAAAGTTTTATTAACGTTGTGGTGAAACTCGCAGCATGGCCTTAGTTTCCCATTGATTTAATTATTTGCCATAGGCAAACTTTTACTGTGACAATTTTCTAGAACACATCTCTTGCACATATAGAGGAAACTGAATTCAACGAATTCATAATTGATTTTGATTAGCTTTTGTCTTGGTACGCTGAGTAGATGCCAGCGGTTCTACTGCAGAGACAACTTCTCAATTGTTTTGCTCATATAAACCCTCATACCCACATATTCATCACATTGCACGTTAGCCTGTAGGATTTAACGAAAATCAACATTGCATCAGTCTCCTTACATATGTGGAATCATGCCCCTGCACACCACAACAACTTATAGACGCACGTATACACATACACACAAAGCACATGACAAGTATTGATTTCATGAAGAACAAATGTACTCAAAAAAAAAAAAAACACAGAACAATGTAAATACAGAATCATCTCTGTACTGGAGACCACATAGCCCAATGACCACACAGACACACCACCTGTTACCATCCCACACTCACCATTTCAGACTTTCCTGGGTGACCCACAGGCTGACCCAGTGGCCGTGGCTGGGTTCCTCAGAGCCACAGATCACTTGGGAGAGAGATCCAGGGCTATGAAGCAATGGATTGAATGTGTGACGTTAGTTTCTGCAAATTACTTAATGATTTTGCAATCATTTGATCCACTCCTTTTTTTTTAAGTTGCTACAAAATACCTTGTAGATTCTCATGATGACGAGTTAAGCAAATACATTTGTGAAATTGATGATTTTGATTTACACTGAAATATAATTCAGATTTTATTATAAATAGAGGAATTTTTTTTGTCTTTCATTGTCCATTTGTGTATAGTGTTAACAATGGCAAAGTAAGCCAGTGTAACAGGTTTTGGTGATATAACAAAGTCATATGCTGATTGATAGGTGGATGGTGGCTGTATCTTGCTGTGTTGTCTTTCACCCGAGCTGTGGGTTTGGGGACGGATGACTTTTCATCCATGAGATGCTCACATAGGACAGGTAGGTTAAATGGGTTGTAGTGTACGTGTCGTGGGTAGGGGCTCTGCAGTGGGCCAGAGAATTGCTCTTTACACTCGCATACAGCTCCCAATGACCTCCCTTTTCTATATGTTTTTTCACACAAGGAGAATGGCACACCTATACTCAACTTCTGTTAATAGACAGCAGCATAGAAACCAACCCAGGCGCTTTCACTTGCCCTACATACTCTAAATCCACTAACCACTTGAGTACGACACTCAAATTCTTGAGCACAGCATCAGCTGCCATATGTAATCTGCACCACACTACTCCCATTATAATATAAAGTCACTGCTGTATTACTTATTCTCTTTTACTCTGAGTAATAATACATACATACATATGCCAAAGGCTTTTTCCCCTTTACAAGGGAGGTAGCCAAAAAGAAAAAGGCATAAAAACCATTCCCACTCATTCCATCCATAAATACACTCCACTCCCCTCCACCCTCCCTCTTATCTTGGCACCTCTGGAAGACGGATCATCCCTGCATCTTGTCCACTGCCCTGGGTCAGAGGCAGTGTTGCAAGACAAGCACATCCACTGCAAGGCTGCTTCACGAAATTGGTGACCCCCCCCTCTCCATCCCCTCATGCAGAAAAGGAGAATACAGGGAGAAATCACTTTTGGCTGCATCAAATTTTTCTCACACATACTACCTCAACCCCCCCCCCATCCATTCCACCTCATGCATCACATCATCCATATACAACCATTCTCCATTCACCCATCTTCCTTCCTCTCCCGTCCTTCCTCAACAGACATTCCCCTCTTCCCCAAAGTCCTTCCTCCACCTCTGCCATCCATACCTCTTTTACTAGTCTTTCTTCACTCATTCTTTCCATATGTCCAAACCATCCTAATACCCTTTCGTTAACCCTATCTCCCAACTCCCTTACCACACGTTCTCCTCCTCACCTCATTTCTCACTCTATCCATCCTAGTAACCCCCATCATACTTCTCAGACACCTCATCTCAAACACATTTAAACTCCTTCTCTCTTCCTCTCTTATGTTCCATGTTTCTGCCCCAAAACACAAAAAATGTGATCAAAGCAGTTCACAGAATCCGGGGATAACTCGTGTACAACTACAAAATTTTTTATAATTTAGATGCTGACACTAGTATCCTTGTGTACCCACTTGTGCCTCTTGACACCTAAATAGGCATCCTACCGAAGTGGTTAACTATGCACATCCATCCATCAAATGCAATGCATGCCACCATCAATCCCTCTTCAATTGCATGACACTAAACAAACCAATACACAGAAAAATAGATTTGTAACCAACAGAAGACAACACCCACACCACATTAACACCCTAAATATATTACAGATAAACCTAAATGGACTCTAAACAAAGACACAGAACTGTTCCACTTCTTACATGAGCACAACATACTACAGGACTTGTATAAGAAACAAAATTGACATCACAATAGCAATACCATTTACAGATTACACAACAATAAGATTAGACAACACAAGGCACAAAGGTGGTCTCGTAACATGAATACAGCGTGCCCTTCTCCAACAAAACAAGATATACCAGAGAACCATTCGGACAACATTATTGAAATAATCACAATCCAAACCCAAAACAATCTACACCATCACTTACATATGTATCCCACAAGGTTTTGTCCCTCGACTTCAACTAGAAAACGAAGCACTTTGTACCGGCAAATGATCTGAATGCACACCATCCAATCCTGCTTAATGCACAAACAGTTGATCAAAGAGGTCACACAATTCTTAAACAACTCCTGAACTTAAAATAACTCCAGCAACAACTCTACCTTACAACCTCTTCAACACAGCCAACATCCCCTGACATAACAATGTGTTCACCTTCCCTACAAACTCAAACTTCATGGGAAACTATTCAAGCCCTATCATCTGATCACTTACAAATAGAGATTACCATAGAATGTGAAGGGAAATTACAACTCATAACCAAGAGAACTTTCTTAAACTACCTAAAAGCAAACTGGCAAAAGTACCCAGAAGATATAGAGAAAGATAGAATACTTTAAACTAGATCAGTACCAATCCCTGGATAAATCTAAACAAAATAGTAACTACCATCCAGAAGGCAAGTAAAATAAACTTTTCCAGAAACTGCAGAAAATGATAAGAAGAAACCTGATGCTCCCTGTGTGGGTGGGCTACCTACATTTCTTTAGCCACCATCCTGACAAAATAAAATATAGTGTCGCTTCAGGCCTATTCCTACAGGCTTTGAGAATTTGTAGTTCCCAATATTTAGACATGGAACTAATTTCAGTAAGAAGTCAACTAACAAAATTAGGATATCTGTCGTGGTTTTTACAAAAAGCTCTTAGTAAGGCCAAAATGAGTTTTTACAAATCCGATTCCCATTCCGCCATGAATCATAAGTGGGATAATAGATGCATAAAATCACCTTACAATAAATCAATTAATGACTTCTCATTTGTTACCATAGGAAAAAGTAAATTTTACCTTCAATTATCCCAACAACTTGTTCAGTAAAATTGTCAATGTACATCATAGATCCAAGAGTAATACAACTGGAGTTTATAAGTTACCTTGTTTAGATTGCAAGGATGTATACTGGGGACAAACGGGTAGAGACCTTACCACCAGGGTCAAGGAACACAAGAACTCTGTAAAATATGGGCAGGAAAATTCCGTGGTATTTCAGCATGTCGCCAGCAAAAACCATCGGATAAATTGGGACAATGCTGAAATAATTTACTAATCCAAATGTAGTTTCAGAAGAAAAATGGTAGAATCCTCTTTAATAAACAAATTTCCAAATTATAACATATCTTATGGTCAATGGTCACCAGATTGTATTTCTTCATTTGCAATAAATAAAATGTTACCATCTACCACTGCTATTTTTGGTGACTATAGAGGACATCGACAAAGACCTACAACACTCTCATGCTACGTCCTTTGCTGATGACACCAGGATACCCATGGAGTTCCAGACAGAGGAAGATGCAACGCTGCTACAGGAAGACCTAAGCAGGATATTAACCTGGGCAAAAAATAACAACATGACACTGAACGGAGATCAATTTGAGCTGCTACAATATGGCCCCGTACAAGAATTGAAAAGCACGACCAACTACAAAGTCGACTCTCAAATCATAGCAGGGAAAGCCCACGTCAAAGACCTCGGGGTACATATGAGCAGCGACATGACTTTCTCTCACCACATCAATGAGATCTCAGACACCGCCTGGAAACTCTCAGGCTGGATACTCCGGACATTCCAGACTAGAAACAAAACATGTATGCTGACGCTCTGGAAAGCATTAGTACTCCCAAAACTTGAGTACTGTTGCCAACTCTGGTCTCCCTTCAAGACAGGAGACATAATCAAGCTAGAAGCTGTCCAGCATACTTTTACAAATAAAACTGAGGGATTGCAACAGTACAACTACTGGGAAAGACTGCAACAGCTGGGACTCTACTCTCTCCAGCGAAGACGCGAAAGATACATAATTATATACGTCTGGAAGATTCTGGAGCATCTGGTACCAAATGTGGGCCTGAAGGTGAACTACCACCCAAGAAGAGGTCGCCTGTGCTATGTGAGGAGAACTGAGGGGACGTCACAAAGGGTGAAGAACATAGTACACCACAGCTTCACCTATATTGGGGCGCGCCTCTTCAACTCTGTCCCACAGAAATTGCGAAACCAGACAGGCACTTCACCAGAGAGTTTCAAAAACAAACTGGATAAGTGGCTGGCCACAATTATGGACCAACCACCTACACCGGGATACACCAGCTCCAATAACAACTCCCTCCAATCACTGACCTGTGACTCAGAGAGGAGGAGCTACCTGAGTACAGCGGACGTCCACGTTAGCTGAATCGGTCAAGATGAAATCGGACAAAGGTAGGTAGGTAGGTACACTAGCGGTGGACAAAAGGCACCAAGGTCCACGCAACGCCGAACACGTGACCTGAGCCCTTGTCCCTTCCTGCTTACCTCACTACTTCTGTATAAATACACATTGTTCTCTACTCTGTAATTCACATCTTCTGAAGAAGATCACAGTTTAGTGATCGAAATATACAGATTTTATATTTTCGCATTATATTATATAAACTAGACAACTTTATTTGTAAAGACATTTTTAAGATGTATAAGCTGTAACCATGTAGGACAGTTGGTCCACACTATAACCCACTTTGAACCTTTCACTATGTATTATTTGCACTGAAAATGATAATATAAACTAGACAAATTTGTTAAGAAATTTATAAGATGTATAAATTGTAACCATGTAGGATAACTTTATTTGTAAAGAAATTTCTAAGATGTAAGTTGTAACCATGTAGGACATTTTGTACCCATTGTAAGCACAGACGGACAGTTGGACCACACTATAACCCATATTGTCTGCACCTCTGTACCTTTCACTATGTATTATTCGCACTGAAAAATGATAATATAAACTAAACAACTTTATTTGTAAAGAAAATTTATAAGATGTATAAATTGTAAACATGTAGGACATTTCCGCACCCATTGTAAACGCGGACGGACAGTTGGTCCATGGGTACTACCTCACCTCTCTCACCAGGATGTCTCCACGTCCCCCATGTTTCCCACCTATATATTCTGCACCTTTGTACCTTTCACTATGTATTATTTGCACTGAAGATGTGAATACACGAAAGCGCTCTGCTTTAATAGTTTTTCTTCGTGGTCAACCTTGCATATATATATATATATATATATATATATATATATATATATATATATGTATGTATGTATATATAAGAAATAAAAAGTAAATAGATTGATAAAATAATATATATATATATATATATAATAAAAAATGAAATAGGAAATAAGTAAATAGACAATAATAGTAATAATAATATTGTTATTATCATTATTTTTATTATTAATAATAATAGTAATAATAATAATAATGATAATAAATAATTATGATAATGATAAAATAAATAAAAACCGCCACTGATGTTACTACTAATTTGCGGTACTTACGATCATTTATGGAGGTTGAAAATACTCATATTGATAGGAGCTATCCAATGATATAGATAAGAATTGCATCTGTGAGACTGGCATTCTTTCCTCATACCCAACCAGTGTGGGCACTTAACTCATCTTTCAACACCACCACATGTTTCATGCAGATCTGCATGAGGCACAGCGTGGAGTCTCTGAGGCTCTGTACTTGACAATGAATAAATAACTAATATCTGAATTTGAACTGGGCAAGTTTGTAATGTTTCAGAACTTGGTGGACTAACCTGCTCTGAGTTTGGGAGGGAAGGATTCGATGTGGGTGGTCATCAGTAGGCTCGGATTCACCTCCGAAATGTTTGCTGCATATTTATATATATTTTTTTCACGTTCTCGGAGGGTAAAATCCTTCCCTCCCACACGCTCGAACCCATTGTTGACATTTTCAAAGTTCAAATGTGATTTGGGAAAACGGATCCAAGTTAACATCCTTCATATGCGGTCTGTCCTCATAACGTGAGCCACTGTGACATAATCCATAGCAGCAGTATTTAGTGGACGGTATTTTGAAAAGTTAAATTAAGTCGGATCTCATCAAGATAGCAATGTGGATACTTTATATAAGAAAATGTATAGGTTCGTTTGTCCGGAAGATATTTTTTTCCGCGCAATAACATGTGTATTTTTATTTTTAAGATCTGTGTGAATCGTTATTCTAGTCCTGAAGCTGCAATTGCAGTGGGGGCATATTGTTCCGGGTCAGGAATGTGGACAGACATTGCAAGGGGAAGGTGCTTTGGGCTGCAAATTGGGCACTTCACTCTTTTGTATTATTCGTATTTGGCAAATATCCGGTAGCGTGCAACACCATTTTCCACATTATAATTTCTGAATGGTAAGAAAATGGAAAAAGCCCGTGAGAAATAATTTTTCATTCTTTTTTATATATATTTGTGAAGGTTACTTTTGGGGCACAGGGCAAAGGGGCAGATGCTCGGACATGTTCCGGGTGGTAAAAGTACGTTTTACTCGGGTGTAATTGTCGGTCGCTCAACGATGATCGTTCATGGCTCAACGATAATCGCCAAACGATTGTCTAGAATATATATATATATATTTTTTTTTTTTAAGAGGCTGTTTTGCCTCGTGCTTCGAAATAAAAGGCTTATAACTTTATAACCGAACTGACCGACGCGTCATCCGCCATTTCCTGTGGAAGGCTAATGATGATATTTGGGTTAACGCGTTGGTTGGTTCGGTTAGAATTATCAGCCTCGTACTTTGCAGCTCGAAGCAAAACAACTTCATTCAAAAACAAAGAGTTGGTACTCTAGGCAATTGTTTGACGATCGTCATTGAGCCATAAACGATCATCGTTGAGCTATAATCGTACCGAGCAAAACAAACCGTATGGGCGCGTCGTGATCGCTGTTTATTTTCTTGTCTTTGTTTCCGCTCCTCTTCCAATTCGTTTGGTTTCAAAGGACTCTGCTCCTCATTGTCTGGTTTTGACCCCTCCAGAGTGGTTTGTCTCTTGCAATATTCTTCCAGTTCTTGGAATCGATGTTACATTTCTATAGTTTAGCTTTGAGGACATCTTGGTACCGGTTCTTGAGGCCGCCCCCGCCCCGCTCGCCTTCTTTGAGTTGGAAGTAGAGGACTTGCTCTGGGAAACGATCATCGTTCATTCTTAGAGTAGAAGACTTGCTCTTGGAAACGATCATCGTTCATTCTTACAACGTGACCGCGCCATCTTAGCTGGTTCTTGATGGTGCAGGCTTCGATGCTTGTCGAGCTGGCTTCTTTCAGGACGCTGAGCTTGGATCTTCGGTTCACCCAGCTGATCTTGAGGATGCTTCTAAGATGTCACAGGTGGTACTTTTTGAACGTTTTGAGATGATGACGGTATGGGGTCCCTGTCTCCGACGCATACAAGAGTGTTGACATTATGGTCGCCTTGTAGACCAGCATTTTCTCATCGGTTTCTTATGTCTTGGTCTTGGAAGACTCTTGTCTGCAGGCGACCATAGGTGCTGCCAGCGCATTTCAGGCGGTGTTGTATTTCAGCGTCGAGAACAACGCTAGCTGACAGAGGACTTCCTAGTTAGCAGAAATGGTCCACGTTCTCCAACGTCGTTCCACCAAATTGGACTGCAGGTGGGTTGTGAGGTTCTCCGTTCGGTTGTGGTTGATAGACAATTAGTATTCTCCTAATGTTGACGTTCAGTCCCAGCTCTGTGTAGGCACGATAGAAAATATAAAGGATTTGCTGGAGACTGTCTTGATCAAGAGCTACGACGCTGTTGTCTGCATAGTGGATCTCAAGGAGGCTTCAAGTCGATGTTTTGCGCTTACTTTCCAGGCAAGCAAGGTTAAAAAGCTTGATGATGTCGATGTCAGGTGGTAGATCATCCTTGGTAATGTAAAAGATGGCCGCGATGATGATGGTAAAGAGTGTAGGCGCAATGACACAGCCTTGCTTCACTCCAGCTGTTCCCTTGAAAGGCTCTGAGTTGTTTCTATCGGTCATAACTGGCAAGAAGTTCGTCTGCTATTAACCACTAAAGCCCCCGTCACATATACATGACTCAAGTGAGTTCGTTTGAATAGAAATAACTTAGGTTCCAATCTTTTATTTTTTCGAATCTCCAAATGTCAAATCACCATTGCGTCGTATATTGAGTAGCTGAATGATGAACAAATGGGTGTTAAACCTATACAAATATTAGACATACTGTAAGCGAAGTCGTTTGCCATCTTTTCAAATTCACAACATTTGACGAGATATGTGGTGGGGACTTAAGTGCTAGTCAGACTCAGTCACTGAGGCTCCCCACTGTCTGCTCGGCGGACGAGTATCGGACGTGGATACTCGTATGACGTATCGTTTATCAGTGCTTTATTATCTCGGCTAAACTACTTTTATTATTATTTAGAAATATTCATGGTATGCAGCCATGCATGGTATTGGACGGGTCCAACTACACCACTGAAATATTGCTCAGTCTTATTTTCCTGTTATTTTGAAAATCTGCTTTTATTTACTTATATCATGATATTGTCATCTTTCTGTTTTTTTTTTTCTGAGACCGTTCAGTGACTAATAACACTATTGCGACCCTCATGGGGTTGTGAGCCACTGGGTTAGACGTGAACAGTGTCAAATATTTGGGGTCGCATGCGGCAGGGAATGGAGGAGTAGTGGTGGAGGTAAGCTGTAGGGCGAGGGAAGTAAAGAAATGTCATGGGAGAATAAAAATTGTGATGAAAAATGGGTATCTGGCTATGGATGAAAATAGAAGACTGTATGAAGGGGTGATAGTACCGACGACACTGCATGAGATAGAGACTTGGGATCTAAGAGAGGCAGAAAGAAATATGTTTGAGAACTAAGTATGGTGCTGATTACAAGGTTGGATAAAGTGAGAAATGAAGAGGTGAGGAGGAGAGCGGACGTGGAAAGGGAGCTGGCAGGGGCTGGTGAAAGATGATTGGTATGGTTTGGGCACATGGAAAGAATGAATGAAGAAGTATTAGCAAAAAGAGTGTGGAAAGCAGAGTTGGAGGGAAGAAATTTGAGGGGAAGTTAAAAAAAAAGATAGATGGATGGGGCTAAGGGGTTTTTGAGTAAAAGGGGAATGTCTGTTGAGCAGGGAAGGGAGAAGGCAAGAGATGGGTGCGACTGGAGAATGTGAACTGACAATAAATCGAATCAGTCCGCAGGGATTTCTCCTCGTCTCCTCTGTTTTCGCACAAGGGACGACGAGTGAGGGTCGCCATGTAAGTGAACCGGCTTTGCTGTGGATGTGCTGTGTCTTGATGCGTTCCCTCTGGCCCGGGCAGTGGGTGGGAGGCAGGGATAGCCCTTCATCCACGAGGAGCTAAGATGAGAAGGGAACACAAATGGGTGACAGATGGGAGTGGGATGGGTAGGGGTGAGTGCATACCTTGGCTGGCTACCTTCCTTATTAGGTGGAAGAAACACACACACACGGGTCACCACGAACATAGCTGCCCTTCCGGTATAATACAACTAGGTAAATACACACACACACACACACACACACACACACACACACACACACACACACACACACACACACACACTTACACACGCACACACACATGTATGTATATTTTTTTTCAGAAACCACCGAGAAATTGAAAAAAACAGGTACCGAGCGTTTTCGTCTATTAAGACTTTTCTGTACCTTTGAAAATGTCTTAATAGACGAAAACGTTCGATATCTGTTTTTTCAATTTCCCGGTGGTTTCTGCAAAAATAGTTCATCACGTGTGTTTTGTGATTTCTTTGCATGTATATATATATGTATATATATATATATATATATATGTACATATATGTATATATATATGTATATATATATACAGATATATATATATATACATATATGCATATATATATATATATTAGGGATCTGTGTATGTATATATACCAAAAGCCCATTCGCCCTTATAAGGGGATGGCCAAGTCACCCACCGGCTATAAGGAAACACTATAGACCTCATCTTGAACGTGTGTGCCAGGTTCGGATTTCCCCAGTGGTACACTCTGGGTCAAGATCAAGTGCCCACATGGTAACAAAGGCAGACTTTGTGTCGGGGAGAGATTGAGAGGGTATCTTATCACGAGGTACTCAGAGCATTGCAGTATTCCTCCTCATGTTGAGGGTCATTGTGAACAGAAGCTTTCTCTCTCTCTCACTCTCTCTCTCTCTCTCTCTCTCTCTCTCTCTCTCTCTCTCTCTCTCTCTCTCTCTCTCTTAGGCACTTTCTTCCTCTTATATAGGTCAATTCTGTCTCTATCTGTTTATCTATCTTGCTGTCTCTCTCTTTCCTCTCTCACTCTCTTCTTTCACTCTTGGCTTTTTCTTCATCTTATGTGGGTCATTGCTCTTTCTCTATCCCTCTCTTGTTCTCTCTCTCTCTCTCTCTCTCTCTCTCTCTCTCTCTCTCTTCCTCTCTCATGTCATTCGCTTTTAGCCCTGTCTTCTTCTTTTGTGGGTCACTGCTGTATCTCCATTTCTATCTATCTATCGATCTATCTCTTTCTATCTATCTATCTCTATCTATGTATTTTATTGTGCCCTCACACAGACTAGCCAAATAACTACCCAAACCTATTTCGGCTTCACTGTGAAGGTTTGTGGCACACACCTGAGGAACTCCGCCGATCTAACTGAGCAGATTAGACTTCATGGACAAACGATTCATTAGTTTCGATGTCGCCTCATTCTACACTAATGTCATCATTAACTATGCCATTCGTGTTATTAGAGAGGCGGTTCATCAAATCGACCCCAATAATCTACCATTTACCATGCGAGACTACTAGGAACGAATTGAGAATGCATGAAGTTTGGTTCCTTTACCTTCAACAATCGTGAATACAAACAACACGAAGGACTTCTAGTAGGCTCTCCATTGAGCGCGGTGCCAGCCTCCTTACTTAGAGTGGGGTGGGCGGGGTGTGTGGAGGGGTGGTGGCCCGGGCATCCAAATGGAGAGGGAACATCTAATCCACTTTGGGGAAAAGAACTTTATGCATTATGTTGATTTATATTTAAAAAGAATCAAGCGTTTGTTTTAGGTTTCATCTTTGTTTACATATACAAAACATCTTCCTCTCTCATAATATTTCTCAGTACCAGACCTTATACTTGACTCTTTGGGGCAAATAATCACGGAGCTGGCCCCGGGCATCACCAGACATCTGCATGCCACTGCTTACATATGGAAGTGCTCGAGAAGGAATGCTTTAGTTATATCATCCCCGACGGCTCCAAGTGGTTCCGCTACGTTGGTGACTGCCCCTTCATCACACAAAAGACAACTGACATTCAGGACTTGCAGGGGGGAAAATCAATGTCGTTGACAACAGAATGCAATTCACCGTGGAGGAAGAGAATGATGCACAAATACCTGTCCTGTGCACTGTTATCATAAGGTCGGGAAGCAGTGCGAAGTTCAAGGTCTACAGGAAGCCGACCAGCGAAGACGACTCCATCCACTTTTTCAGTGCCCATGACGAAAAGACAAAATCGGGAGTAATCTACTGGTTCTACCTCAGGGCCCTCCGAATAAGTAAAGAGTATCTAGACAAGGAGACAGTCATCACCGCAACACTAAAAAAATCTTAATAAACCAGAGAGAATGATCAAATCATCACTCCTTTAAGCCACCGACGCCAAGCAGAGGAAAGTAGGTGCGGAAAAGCCAGACCTAAGTTACCTTGTGGTTCCAGGTTCGGACTTTTTCCACACACTGAGCAGGACGTTTAGGCCCACAGATTTAATACTTGTTAAAGACACGGGGAAGACAATTGGGCATATGGTCAGAAAGAAGAGTGCAAAGCCACGCAGCGATACCAGCACCGTCTACAAAATTCCCTGCAACAGGTGTGACGGCGCACAGGGCTAGATTTGCCTACTTGTGGGCGCAAGGCAAAAATCATCAGCGGGTCCCCAAATCTATAGAAATATGGAATGTTTCAACATCCAACATAAAATAGATAAATAAAAAACAAACACACACACACACACACACACACACACACACACACACACACACACACACACACACACACACACACACACACACACACACACACACACACACACACACACACACACACACTTGTGACCTTGCTGTCCCGGTGTGTGGTGTGTGAGTGGTCTCAGACCTACCCAGAGATCGGCTAATAAGGAGCTCTGAGCTCACTGCCGTAGGGTGGTGTCTGGCTGTCTCGACAGAGACTGCAGCAGATCCGAGGTGAATACACACACACACACACATACACACACACACACACACACACACACACACACACACACACACACACACACACACACACACACACACACATACATACACATACACACACACACACACACACACACACACACACACACACACACATACACACACACACACACACACACAGACACACACACACACACATATATATATAATATTCCTCCAGCATATCAAATGACATTCTATATATTTTTGTTGAGAAGGCAAAATAGTTTGTCATAGTGATTTAACGGCAGAAAAAGTGCTCGAGGTGGACGGAAGAAAATTAGCCCAGTGTAATAACCTCTTAGGTCAGGTGGTCTGGTGCATGAAAGGAATTCCATTCATTGAGGGCTTAAGCCGCTGTGGCATTTGTCCATTTTAGGTCTCCTGTCATTTTTTCCCCTGTATTTAGCTAAATGTAGAGACTTCTTCTCTTTCTTTTTTAGACCTTGGGCTTTGGTGCCTTTCTCCCTATCGGGCAAATGTCCTTCTGTTTCCATGTTGTTCGCGAGATTGTTTGTCTCACGGTGGTGTCTGATGTTTGTTTTGTGTTCTTTGGTTAAATTTGTCCCCCTTTCCCTTGTAAAGTGGAACTATACAGGCACTCCTCCAGTCCTCCGGCACTCTACCCTCTCTTAAGCAAACATTAAACTACCTCACCATAACTGTACCTCCTTTATTCAGACATTCTGCATGACATCCATCCAACCCAGGTGCCTTACTTGCTCTCATCATCTTAACAGCTGCCTTCACTTCATCTCTCCTTATTTCTTCTCCATTTTCCTCACTCATCACGGTCATTTTCTTAGTGCTTTCCACTGCAACTACCTTTCCCTCCCTATCCTCCTTCACATCTAGCAACTCCCTAAAATACTCTACCCACCTTCTTCTCACTGCCTTTTCTTCGATTATCATCTCTCCATCTGCACCTTTTACCTTTTCTTCTCTACTTGATTCTCCTCCTCTTCCTCTCTTAATTTCATTCCAAAACATTTTTATTACTTTCAGAAATTTCTGTCATACTCTTACCCCATTTCACATCTGCTCTCCTCTTTGCCTCCTTTATTTTATGCTTTACCTCTCTTCTCTTTTCTTTGTACCTCTCATATGATTCCCTTGTCCTAATTTGTAACCTATTCATGAAAGCCTACTTCTTTTCTTCTATATCTTTCTTTGCTTCCTTATCCCACCACTCACTACCCTTCCTTTTATTTCCTCCCAATCCTCCTTGTTCCACACACCATCTATGCACACCTTATGATTTCCTCCTTGAACCATTCCCATTCCTCCTCCACTCATAGTTCTACTCTATCCTTCACTCCTTCCCACTCCTCTCTCAGCTTCTTATACTCCTCCTTTTCTTCCCCATTTAAGCAGTTCACTCCATGTACCTCGCTACCCCCTGCCCTTTCCCTCTTTCTCCACCTATTCTCCACTCTCAACTTACCTTCCACCAAAAAATGATCTGATATTCCCCCACTCTCTCCCCTTAGAACATTTATATATTTATCTAAACACAACTTCTATATTTATCTATTTATTTATCTGTTTACTTATATATTTGTGCATTTGTTTAATCGCTTGTTTTTTCTTGTTAGTGCATTTCCTATTCATATATCTTATTTATTTTGTACATTCATTTATGTACTTATGTATTCATTTGGTTATCTTTTTATATTCGCTTATTTATTATTAATATATATTATCTATTTATTTGTTTGTTTTCCCATTTATTTATTCATCCATTTATTTATCTATTTACCTACTTATTTATTTCTCTATTCATTTATCTAGATATTTCTTTATTTAATTATTAATTTATTTATTTATTTCTTCATCAACCTTGTATATATTTATCTACTTATTTATTTATATATTTACTAATTTATTTGTTTACTTGGGGCCGACCTCTGTACACTTTGACATTATCTCAGATAACTTATCAGCCAAGGACATTTTTCATCGATAATCGAATGCTGTAGGAGTGGTGAGGGTCCAGGGTTTTGTAGAGTTGTTTGTAGTATACATTGGGTTTGCAAGCGTTGAGATAAACGAAGTTGTGCTTTGTTTTCTTTAATCTCTCCGTCTAGACTGATCTAGATCTCAAATCATTACACGAGGAAAACAATGGCGGTTGCCAACGGTGCTATTTTACATAAAATTCAAATGGTGGCTGTTGCCAAATTAAAAAGTTGTATATAATTTATTCTCTACTGTCTACTGCTTAATCTACTTCTACAATGTACAATGCATGAAATGAGTATGGACACT
This sequence comes from Oratosquilla oratoria, assembly GCF_046742065.1. Lineage (NCBI taxonomy): Eukaryota > Metazoa > Arthropoda > Malacostraca > Stomatopoda > Squillidae > Oratosquilla > Oratosquilla oratoria. The sequence goes on from NC_134806.1 coordinate 50,867,253, forward strand.
CAGTATTCATACATATTTATATATATATATATACATGCATGGAACATATAGTAAAAATATATCGGGCGTATGACGTCTTGCAGTTGGCAATGGCGGCTGCAGGTGTCCTTAGCGCTCAGCCGAATGATCGCGGGCGAGGTCGTGATCTGACGTCCTATAGCTAAAATGCGTGAGTGTGTGCGTGTGCACGCTTGGCATTAAAGGAATTTGATATTTTAGTCAATCATCTTGCAACAAATGCTCGGCTTAGCTACCACTCACGGACCACAGTGAAGTTAGTGCTTAAAAGGAAAAAATAATGCAATAATTTTGGACATGAAGATAAATACATATAGTATTTTAGCAATGGTGGTATCGGGAACTATTAATGATCACAATAAAATTGACTTAATTTTAAGAACGTTTGGAAGTAGATATTATTTCCGTTCACCTAGGAGGCATAATGTACTCTTCTGAGGCTGTGGCTCGACTGCGAAGATTCTAACGTGGGAGAGGAACAGGAGGAGGCAGTGGAGAGGATTGGTGATGGTCCTGTATTGTAGGGGTAGTATGAACTGACGAGGAGACAGTCTCCATGTTGAGGCCAGTTTAGGTTAGTTTAGGTTAGGTTAGGTCTGCTATTACAAATTATACATGTCTATATAGTGTAAGAAATATGAATATAGAAGACAATATAAGATAATTATGATTGTCAACTTTGCATTAAAGCAAAATATTTCTCTTTATCAACATTTTATTAATGTTTTTCTTTGACATTTTTTGGCGCGATGGGATCTGGGAGAAAAATGAAGGTGGGGGATCCACACTAATTTTGAGAATTCACGAAAGGGGTGGCCACACATTATCCATTTCTCGCTAGCATGCTACTTGCTTTTTCTAGTTTGAGTAGAAACGACTTCGGTGGCGATTTTTTTTTTTTTTGGTTCAAATTTCCAAAAGTCAGATGAGTCTTCCGTCTTAGGAACCGAACGATGAAATAAGAGAAATTATATCTATACGATTGTTGGTCACATTATTGAGATGTTTTTACGGTAGAATATTGTAAAGCAAGTCGTTGCTACTCAAACGAAGTAGCAAAAGCAAGTAGCATGCTAGCCTAATGTGCCGACACCTTTAGTTGTACATCGAGTGCAGTGCTTATGACACGCTATTGAAAAAGTAAGAGTTGGATTTTGTGCTTTTATACACACATACATACATACATACATACATACATACATACATACATACATACATACATACATACATACATACATACATACATACATACATACATACATACATGCATACATACATACATACATACATACATACATACATACATACATACATACGTACGTACGTACATACATACATACATACATACATACATACATATATACATACATACATACATACATACATACATACATACATACATACATACATACATACATACATACATATATACATACATACAAACATATTTACATACATACATACATACATACATACATACATACATACACATCATACATACATACATACATACATACATACATACATACATACATACATACATACATACATACATACATACATACATACATACATACATACATACATACATACATACATACATACATACATGCATACATACATACATATATATTCGGAAAGGTGGGCAGCAGTTAATATATGTTGAATTGAAATTGACAGCCGCTTGAGGTTGAACAAATATATTGTAAAAATAATTTTTATTCTAATAGAGGTATTCAAATGGGTCAAGGGCTTTAACAAGGGTGATGCAAGCAAGGTCATCATATTAAGACAGCAGGGCAGAAATTGTACTAATGGATATAAACAGAACAAATTTATATTTGAGAAGAAAATAAACAAATAGACTCAGTAACTGTGTAGTGAGCGCTGAAACGGTTGTTTTAAGAGGCGAGATAAATTTATGGATGGAGATGAAAGGTGGAAATGGACATGGAACTGCATAGTGTAGGCTTTATGGTCTCTTGCGGTCCCTCCCCCCCCATTCTTAAGTTCTTATGTACTTTTGTTTATTTTGCCTCCTCATAGAGTCGAAATAAAAAAAAAATCACCGTAGTTCATCGTTGATTATCGCAAAGTTTCGCTCAGCTAAGAGCATTTTCAAGTACTCCATAACGAAGAGATAAGATATATACAAAGGTACAAATGATTGGGGGAAGGTCACATCATAATAATAAATTTTTAAATTCAGGTTTTTCTATGGGGCTTATATTTGTGACACAACGTGAGATGTTTGTTCATGTAATATTATGCCTACACGTGTACTTGTATATATATTCTGTTACAAACAACAGCAAACGTATTAGTAATTAATTTCTTTTGTAAGCTTTCAAGCTTTGAGAAAATGGATTTCTGCTGAAAGTTTCCAAAATTCATTGGGGTCTAGCCTAATGTTTAGTTCGTCCCTTATGTCACTCCAGGGGGGACCCCTAAGCGGGACCTGCGTCTCACCTCATTACCTTCCCGCATTCCTCTGCGTGTATGCATATATATATTCCTGTAACCCTTTCTTTCTATGTACTTTTCACTGAAGATGTAATATGGAAAAGCGGTCTGCTTCGTTTAGTTTCTCTTTACCAGTGGTCACTCTTGCATAATTGAACACAAGTTATCAGTGTTTCTTATTAGCATGCATATGTATATGTATATTTATCTGTATATATATATATATATATATATATATATATATATATATATATTATATGTATATATCTCATTGCATAATGAAGGGGTACATCATGGTGTGTATATACTTAGTCACCTACTATTCCTGACTGGAATTCAACCACCACAGCCTTGCCACAATGACATGTGCAGACGGTTGCACCAAATAACAATTCAGCCAAACCACCTTTTGCATGACGTTCTCACTGAGAGAGGAGCCCCAGCTAGACATAAGTCAAGGAAACCTCTGCACCCATTTATGGAAAATTTGTATCAGGAGACTCTTTTGGTGCAGCAACGTTCACAGAAAAACCCTGTTTACAGCTAAATAGGCTAAGGCGCCTCCTGTGCTGCCCGTTTTGCAGCAGCCATGAAACAATGGGGAGTCTCTGACTCAGAGCTTTGTCGATGCGGTGAAGTACCGAGCCATGAACACAGCCTGAGTGTCACGTGATCCCCCTGTCCATTAACAGGCTTACACAACCCAGAACTCGTGACCTACCTCGTCAACTGCCAATTTTAACAACTTAGGCTGTTGACATAGGAAATAATGATAATAGTATAAGTATATGTGTATGTATGTGTATGTGTATGTATATGAAAAGGAAACTTCGAACTACGTCCGTGGTCCCGGGTTATACAAGGATCTGCCTGGCAACTCTTTTATCACTACCGCCGCGATTAAGAATCACATCGGCGAGATTAAGAACCAAAAGGTCTACCCCATACCCTTAGCAACCGTCGGCCCCTTACCCCTCGGCCCTATATAACGGGGACGCCGTGAGATCCGCAGGTCTGACCGCAGACGCCATGGCTCGACTGGTGACTCTAGTCGGCGCCATCGTCGTGATTTTGGTCACCACGGCAGGTAGGTCTTCTTCCTGTCGCCGGTTGCGTTGTTTCATTCGTTTTTGGCAGTGGTTCACAACTTATGGCCCAACTTAGTGAGCCACAGAAACCGCCAAGCAGTGCCACAAACCGAGAACTAGTGGTACTTAGTGGATGCTTAGAGATATAATTCAGTGTTGAAAAGTGGTCTTTCCAGGAGGGTAAACAACAGCAACACATAAGCGTACAGAATACGTGAGAAAACAAATTAAGAAACCCATTATATTTCGGTCTAGTGTCAGATAATTTCGCTCAACGGATGGGGTGGGTACATGTGTCCCTGAATGAAATTACCTGGTACTTAAACAAGAACAGAATTTTTTCCCAACGGGTCTCATCCCCGACCTCAGATGCCTTACCGAACTTGGAGACCACTGCACCAACCCAACCTAACCTAAACCAGTCTAACTTATCTAACCTAACTTAACCTTCAGAATAGTGTCAAAATTCATCGTAGGACGTCTCGATGTATTTGGTATCAAGTGCCGTTGGTGAATCATTGGGTATCACTGGAATGACTTTATGCCAAACCAGAGGCTGTACTGTGAGGCTCAGTCAAGGCCTGTTATTTCCATCATAATTCGTGACCGTCAACTCCGGTTGTAAGGGCATGTGGCACGATTCCCTGATGTTGTTTCCACCCATAGTGGTTGTCTCCACAAGAGACGACACTAGGTTTACACAACCCAGAGAATAGATATAGCTTAGATAACACATTTCTAGGGAAAACTGAGTGTGAGAAAGACTTGGGAGTGCTAGTGAGTCCGGACCTCAAATCCAGGAATCAGTGCATTAGCGTCAGGAATTGAGCTAACAGGGTATTAGGATTTATTACTAGGAATGTTACAAACAAAATTACAGATGTAGTTATCAAACTCTATCTGGCGTTAGTTAGACTAACACTTGACTATGCGGTACAGCTTTGGTCTCCGTCCTATAGATTACATATTAATTCACGAGAATCTGTACCGAGGAGAGAATGGCCAAAATGGCACATGGGCTCAGAAACTCACCTTATGAAGACAGGCATAGGCATCTTAATTCACACTCTCTGGAAAGACGTAGAGTGCGAGGTGATCTAATAGAGGTATTCAAATGCGTTAAGGTCCTTAACAAAAGTGATGCAGACAAGGTCATCATATTAAGACAGCAGGACAGGACTCGTAGTAATGGATTTAGATTAAACACATTCAGATTTAAGAAGGAAATAGGCAAGAACTGGTTTACCAATACAGTGGTTAATCTAAACCTGTTACAGATTCCTATGACGGACCTCGCTGCTCCACCGAATGCCCCTTGACTGGAAACCCAAAATTCGGATACGAAGCGGGCTATACCTACGTCTACCACCAGAAGGGGAAGTCCCATGTGAGTACACAGGGCATCCAAGACGCGATCACCGACTTGCGATGGCGTTCCAAGGTCGAACTCACCTTCCTGACGCCGTGCGACCTCGCCATCAGGGTCAAGGACTACGAGGTGGAGGGCGAAGACCCGGGGTCGCTTCCCGAAGAAGTGGGCAAAATGTCTGAGCGCCTTCTGGTGGTGGCCCTCACGGACGGCCGGGTGCAGCATGTTTGCGTCGATCCTGAGGACGATCCCTGGTCTGTCAACACTAAGATGAGCGTGGCTTCCTACATACAAAACGTCCTTCCGTCCTTCTCGGAGATTCACTTTGGTCATGTGATCATGGAGGTTAGTAGTAGTTTTTCTCTCTTTGTCATCCTTCTTTGCTCTGTCTACCCTGTCCTTTCTTGGTATCATGAAGTTGTTGTTGTTTTTTCTTTCTTTTTCTCTTAAAGAAACGCGATGATAATGATGATGATGATAATGAAGAACAGGGAAGATGTCCCACTAAGAACACGTTATTTAACATAAAGTACTCTTTTTTTTTGTAGCGTGAGATTTATTTCTCTTGTTTTCTCTTTTCTCTTGTAGAGAGACATCCAAGGAAGATGCCCCACTAACTACACGTTGACGACCGCAAACGAAAACGAAATCGAGGTCCTCAAAGAGAAGAACAACAAACAATGTTCTGATCGTTACTACACGGCCTCAGAAACGATGAACAACATCCCTTGGCTAAATATGCCTCTTCCCCTTGAGGAATCCAACTCTACTTGTACCCAAAGGATACAAAATAACATCTATACTTCCATCGAGTGCACCGACACCAATGTCATCAAACCGATGTACGGGGTTTACAAACATGTCAAAGCAACACAAAAATCTACCCTCGAGTACGAAACGAGGAGCGTGATGGACTCCAACTTCGCGATTTCATCGCCGGACAAGTTAGTAAGAAAAGACCTCAAGTTCGACTTCTCTACTCCGAAGAAGACGGAGGTGGTGACGTCCAAGATCGACGAATTACTGAAGGAGACTTGTTTGCAGGTTGAGGGCACCGTCGAAGACGGGGCAGCAGACCTCGTTTTCAACCTTCTGGAAAATCTTCGCCAAGCACCGGACTCTTTTGTCCAAACAGCTCTTGATAACATTCGCCAAGGAAAGTATTGCGATGAGTGGAATAAGCTAGAGTCTGTGTACTTAGACGCCGTGGCCTTCCTTGGAGAGTCCGGAAGCATTCCAGTTATGGTTCAAGAAATCGCGCAGGAACGAGTTTCCGGTGGAAGAACTGCCCTCTATGCTGCTGCCTTTCACATGATCCCCCGCCCTAATGCTGACGCCATCGGTTCTCTTGTACAGATTATTAACATGCCCAGCCCTCCGCAGTCTGTACTTTTAGCTTCGGCATCGATGATCCATACCTACTGCCGGCATAATGAGCATTGCTATGAAGAGAGCCAAGTGCAACAGCTCATCAAATTAATGGTCAACAAGATAACCACTTCTCGCGCCGATACCGTCGAAGAACAAGAACATGTCAAGATGTACCTTAAGGCTCTTGCGAATATTGGACACTTTGACGAGGAGGATTCGTCTGCAATCATGTCTTTCCTCGAAAACAAAAGACTGGAGACGTCGGTTCGAGTTGCTGCTACTCAGACTTGGCGAATCGCACCTTGTGGGACATGGGTAAGTGCCATCCTTCTCTCTTTTAGATATAATAGTGCATAGTTTGTGAAAGGAAAATACCTCGAAGTATTTCCACAGCTTGAACGAATGACCATCCCTGGAACCAACATCCTTGCCAGGTGACAGTGCTAAAGTAGATGAAATAGAATTTGTACTTACTTGGCAGTTCAAGATTGCGTTAGGAGACCACGTGTCTAGTTCTAAGTAACAAATTTTCACGCCTGTAGTAGGCAAGTGGTCTCGCTTTTGCCTCATGAATACACGACCTAAGGTTTGAATCCCGGTGGGGATGGTCATCTATTTACTAAGGTCACGATTACTGATGAGCCTTTCTCGTGACACTGATGTTGCAGAACACGAGCCGTTTGATGACCACCCTCTTCGACCGTAGTGAGAAAACTGAAGTCAGAATTGCGTCTTACTTGAGCTTCATAAGATGTGTGACTGATGCCGAAATCATGGAAGAAGTTGTCAAAGTTGCCAACGAAGAAACTAATATTCAAGGTAAGTCCTAGATATGCCTCCTCTGAGTCTAGAAGAGCGTTTCTTAACCTTTTCCGACCCTAGCACCCCTGTAGTCATGTCTAGGCAGTCTAGTATTCCCTAACTCCAGGTAACATTTGATTACTAGAAGGATAAAGGAAAGTGAAGTGTTGTTTGATCATTTATATTGTTGATACCTCAAAACTAAAACCAAATGCCATCATTGTTGATAAAAGAAATAAGAAAACCCTCAAGGGGTGTTAGCACCCTAGCTTAAGAAACACCGGTCTAGAACCACATAAAGAACGAAAGGTCGTTATTGAACACCACTCGATTACAGTACGTCCTCTTTCATAGTCTTTAGTGGAACATATTTCAACAACTAACGATTAAAATAGAAAACTGAAAAAAAAAATCTTTTGAGAAAAAAATTAACACTCTGTTGGTCAGAAATTTCTTTACGTTGAAGTTTGGTGTCAGACAACAAAACCGTTAAAGTTTTACTTGGTTCTGAAAATTAATCTATTTCTAATCCAAAATCTAGATCGTTCTCTAAATTGAATGGAATCATCTAGCGTGAGCCAGAAGAAAATCCTGTCATACACAAGATTCAAACAATTTTACGGTGATACAAGCTATGTGAAGGGGTACCCCAATTACAAACCAGAGTATCATTCGTCTTACACATTTTCTGGCTCACACAAGAGTCCAACATAGAATTCAAAGTCATACAAACTGTGCAAAGGGATACCCCATAATGACCTTGAACAATATCCCCACAAAGGGTGAGCTTACATATTCCTTGGTTTCTATTTCAGTTCGAGGATTTGTGTTATCTCACCTCCACAATCTCCAAGAGACCGACACTCCTCACAAGGATCTCCTACGTTACCTCCTCTCCAATGTCATCCTCAAGGACGACTACGGCCGAGACATTAGTAGGTTTTCAAGAAACACCGAACTCTCGTATTTCTTAAATCGTCTCGGCTTCGGTGCTGAGATCGACTCGAACCTCGTCTACTCGCGAGAGTCGACTGTTCCTCGGTCTGTCAACATGAACGTGACTACAGAAATCTTCGGGAATATGATGAACCTATTCGAGATCGGTGGGCGAATGGAAGGCTTCAACCCGATTGCCAACGAGGTCTTCGGTCCTGCTGGCTACTTGTTGAACACCCCCTGGAGTCGTATGTTCAGTGATATGAAGAGCTTCGGTTATGAGAAAGGATTCGAGATCGAACAACATCTGAAGGATTCCTTAAGGATGAAGAGAAGCATCGATTCCTATCAGACAAAAGAGTTTATCAAGTCAAACCTCTTGGATCAAATGAGTGAGTCTCCTATCCCGAGGGGAGATCTCTACCTTCGACTCTTTGGGCAAGAAGTCAGTTTCTCTTCTCTTTCCTCTGATCTGAAGAAGTTCACCTCAGAGGAAATCATCGAAGCCGTCTTTGCATTTGTCAATAGAACCCTGACGGGTATGTCTAGATATAAAACTAACACGACGAGGGCGATGCCCATCAGCTTGGAGTACAGTATACCCACCATGCAGGGTGTTCCTCTTCAGCTCGAACTCGGAGGCGCTGCCGTTCTCGGTCTAGATATTCGGTCAAACATAAACATCCCGAGGCTCCTCAACAAGAAGAACAGCCAGTCATCCTTGAAAATTTCTCCCAGTCTTTCCCTCGAACTTGATGGTTTTATTGGTTTCAAGTCTGTGTTCAAGCACGGACTCAAGATGAAAAACGGTCTCCACACTTCCCAGGGAGGTAATCTCGAAATTATGAAGCGAGAGGATGGGAACATGGACTTCCTGTGGAACCTTCCGGACAAATGGGATCTTGTCAACTTCAGAAGTGAGACGTTTATGATGAAAAAAATGGGCCGAGACTCGGAAACCAGACAACCAAATCCCTCGATCAGTGATGTGCGCGAGAAGAGTGACGGGTGCACACAAGTTCTCGAACAATCGCTTGGTCTGCGGTTTTGTTACAAATATAACGTACCCAACCTGTTGCAGAGCACGGCCATGCCCTTCGGTGAGGCCTTGGAAATTAGTCTTTCAGCTGAAAAGACCGAAAAAGAGATGGAAGGCTACCGAATGGCCGTGGCACTGACTAACACCGACACGCACAAAATCGCCGACATGAGGTTCGATACCCCAGGGTCCTCCCAGCCGAGGCGTTCGGGCATAAGAGTTGGGTACATCAAGGACGAAAAATCTCTGACCACTTCCTTGAGCATTCGAACGTCACTCGTGAAGTACATCATCCACGCCTCCTTCGTGAATGAAGAGAACTTCAAATCGGTCGAGATGTTTTGGAACTTCAAGTTAGGGGAGCAGGAGAAAGCCATCGCTTTCAAGTCCGACTTGATGATCAAGAGGTCGGATACAACTACGAAGTACGACCTCATAACGTACTACAGCCCCAGCAGGAGGATTTCGACGGAGTCGGTGCAGATAGAATGCAGTCTGATCCTCGCCAAACACGACGACGAATACAACATCGACTTCCACGCGAACACCAAGAATGATCTGGAAGCGCTTGCCAAAATTGACATGAATGGTGAGTGTTTTTATTTCATTTATCAATTAATTAATTGACTGATATATTCATTTATTTATGGAACATAAGAGAGGAAGAGAGGAGGAGTTTGAATGTGTTTGAGATGAAATGCCTCAGAAGTATAGTAGGGTTACTAGGCTGGATCAAGTAAGAAACGAGGAAGTAAGAAGGAGAGTGGGGGTGGAAAGGGAGTTTGGAGATAGGGTTGATGAAAGAGTATTGGGATGGTTTGGACACATGAAAAGAATGAGTAAAGAAAGATTAGTAGCAGAGATGTGGAAGGCAGAGGTGGAAAGAGTGAACATGAGGGAGCGACCTAGGATGAGATGGATAGATGGGGTATTGGGAAAGAGGGGAATGTCTGTTGAGGAAGGATGGGAGAGGACAGAAGACAGGGGTGAGCGGAAAATGGTTGTGTATGGACGATGCTGTGATGTATGATAGGGAGTGGGCGGGGGATGGGGGGGTAAGGGAGTATGTGTGAATTATATTTTGACGCAGCCCGAAGGGATTTCTCCCCGTTTTCTCTTTTTCTGTATGAGGAGACGGAGAGGCGGGGTCGCCGATTAAATGAAGCGGCCTTGTTGTGGATGTGCTGTGTCTTACTGCATTGCTTCTGACCCAGGGCAGTGGGTGAGATGCAGGGATGACCCGTCATCCAGGAGGAGTCAAGATAAGAGGGAGGGAGTGGTGGTGATTATGAGTGGAGTATGTTAGGGATGGAATGGGTGGGAGTGGATTTACGCCTTTGACTTTCGCTACCTTCCTTGTAATGGGGAAAAAGCCGTTTGTATATGTTTGTATATATACTGTATATATGTATGTATGTTTTATTATTATTATTATCATTATTATTATTATTATTATTATTATTATTATTATTATTATTATTATTATTATTATTATTATTATTATTATTATTATTATTATTATTATTATTATTATTATTATTATTATTGTTGATATTATTATTATTATTATCATTATCATTATTGTTGTTATTGTTGATATCGTCATTATCATTATTATCATTATTATTATTATTACTATCATTATCATTATTATTATTATTATTATTATTATTATTGTTATTATTATCATTATTATTATTATTATTACTATTTGTGGATAGGAGGTAAAAGGAACACAGGCTGCAGGAAACACTTTTATTCCTAACTAATTTCACACGAGTGGTTTCTTCAGATGAATGAAGAAGCCACTAAGGTGAAACTAGTCAGGAATAAAAGCGTTTCCCTCAGCCTGTGTTCCCTTTACCACCTATTCACATTCATCACCATGTTCACACATTATTATTACTATTATTATTATTATTATTATTGTTATTATTATTATTATCATTATCATTATTATTATCATTATTATTATTATTATTATTATTATTATTATTATTATTATTATTATTATTATTATTATTATTATTATTATTATTATTATTATTATTATTATTATTATTGTTATTATTATTATTATTATTATTATTATTACTATTATTATTAATGTCATTATTATCATTATTATCATTATGTCGTGTCGAAAAAAAAGTGACTCTGTAGTGATTCGTGCCTCTTGCTTGACCATTTCACCTCCCTCTTCTCAGTGGCCGTCGACGCCCTTCGCACGAGGGTCACTTCAGTAGACCAACTTCCGCGCCTTCGGAGGTGGGAAGTGCATGTGGCAGCAGGACCGTGGAAAGTCGACAACGAAATCAAGACGACTCAGCAATCGGACAAGGAGGCACGTTACTCGTCCACGGTCGACATTGTTCGCAGGCGACAGAGCATTCTTGGCGCCAAATTTGATGTCGACGTTCGGGGAAATGTCGACAGGAATTTCGTTTTTGAAGGAACGGCTCAAGGTAAGAATCTTATCATAAAATGATAAATGAATAGATAAATGAAACGATACAGCAGGACACAGCCATTTTCCACTCCCCCTGGCCCCTTCCTTAACACATTCCCCTATTGCTCAATATCCCCTTTTCACCCAATCCATCCATTTCATCCTCAAGTCACCCCTTCAAGATCACTCCATCCACCTCTGCTGTCCATACTTTTTTTGGTCATATTTTTTCATTCATTCTTTCCATGTGCCCAAACTACCCTAATACTCCTTCATTAACCTTATTTGCCAACTATCTTTCCACCCCCGCTCTCCTCCTCACCTCCTCGTTTCTCACTCTATCTAGCCTTGTAATCCCCATCATACTTCTCAGACAACCTCAGATTTCAGAATTTCCTCTCTACATCATACAGTGCTGTCGGCAAAATCACCCCTTCATATAATCTACTCCTTGCATTCATTCCCAAGTGTCTATTTCTCAAAAGACTTTTCAATCCCTCAAGACGTCTACTTTCTTCTCTCAGTCTACAGTTTACCTCTACTTCCACTCCATTTCTCGCCACATGTGACCACAAATACTTAAAAAAGTCCAATTTTTCCATCCTTTCTCCTTTAAAACTTACTTAAAAATTACTGCTATGCTCTCCCTATGTACATCTCATCATTTTACTTTTACCCACGTTTACTTTAACCTTTCTTATGTCGCCATCATTATTATTATCTCCGAAGAAATAACCTCAGTTATCTTTTCTAGTGACATCTGGCAGACAGCAAATGACGTCATTCTACTCTCTGTCTTTGGGTGATCGTTGGAACAAGATCGAAGGTAACTGGGACATCGTCAAGAGCAAATCTTCTGAAAAGCTTTTCTTCACTACGTTCTCCTACGAATGGAATGAGGCTCAGGAACCGTCAGTTAATACGAAATTCGAGGTAAAAGAGAGAGAGAGAGAGAGAGAGACCACAGCAACATTTATATTTTTATATATACATATTTATTTTTTATTCAAACACATTATTAGGCTTTTGTATCATTACACATACGCTTTGAAATTGCTGTCAGTAATTATTATCTATTCATCTATTATTCATTTGTTTATTTAATTGTTTAGATATTCATTTATCAATTTACGATTTTATTTATCTATTAATTTGTTTACATATATATTGACGCATTTATTTATTTATTTTTATTCGTTTATCTAATGTTCATTCATTTATCTATTCGTTTATTTATTTACTTATTAATTTTAATTGACTTTTATTTATCATTATTATTTATTTTTCCTTCTAGATACAATTTCCACAGTATACGGAGAAGCTGGCCGTAGATGGTCACGTGACCATCCGAGGCGACTCGACGTTCAGCATTGACGGAGAGGCGTCTTACGGGCCGCAATACCTCCTCAAGACGCAAGAGCCAATGACCTTCCAGTTCAGCCAATCCTCCTGGCGTCAGAACTCGAACGTCGTCCTCAACGGGCCCCCAGGAGGACCTTGGCGATTCACAAATAAGCTGGAATTCCTGCCAGGGGAGAGGACGGTGGGGATGGCTTTGGCTAACAATTACGGCCCATTTTTCGATCTCCTCCTCGAAGGGTCCTCGAGGGGAGACTCGACGTCCAAGGTCAACCTCAAGGTTCTTTCTTGGGTGGACGTCAAGTACTCAAGCCGGGACTCTTGGCAACAGGGGTACGCCATGGACTTAGACGCGGCCTTCTTCCCAGAGGAGAGATACGGCAAGAGGTTCAAAGGATCCTTTGAGAATAATTGGTCCACGAGGGTGATCAGGTCGAGTGTGACCTTGGATCTCTACAATGATCCTTCGAGGACGATTGGTTATGATTTCACCTATGAAAGCCAAGATCGAGGACCCATGACAGCAAGGTAATATTATTTTTCTTTTAACAAGAGTATCAAAAGGGTCGCAAAGAACGAACTTGCACATATAGGACCGTTTCAGAGAGAGTACATCTGTAAAAGAGCCCCAGAACCAGCAGATTACAAATTATTTTGTTTTTCGGCTTCGAAATATGTTTATCTAATTGTTTATTAGTAAATAAATAAATAAATAAATAGATTAATTTATTTATTCATTTATTTATCTATTTGGTTACTTGTTTGCCCTATTCATTAATCTTATTAATTTACTTATTTAAAAATCATCAAAGCCAGTCGTAATGAGCTTGGAACTGAGGTCCGCGTGTCTCGAGTGCGGCTTGCTACAGCTGGGTTTGATGATTTGAATTACATCGCTGTCACTAGCGATGCATTTCATAATTTACTTATTCGTTTATCTAATTATATTTATTTACTTAATTACTCATCTGTTTATTGATTTACTAATTTTATGTTTTATTTTATTGATTGATTTATTTCAGTATTTATTTATTTCATTTGTTCATTTGTTTGTTTACATTCAAGAAGTGTCTTGCAACTGTGCCCCTTGACCCTTCTTTTCAGAGGAGGACTGACATGGAAAGGCGACGTTCATCGCTACGAGGTTGAAGTCACACTCGATTCTCCCCTTCGCCGCTTCGAGGGCCTCAACAAGGTCAACCTCAAGTGGACAACGCCCTGGAATGACGAGCTCAGCCTTGAGATGGGCCTTGACAAGAAAGCCTTACATCCTCTGAAACCATCTATGAATGGCTGGGTCGTGGCCAAGTCCCACTCGACCGTTGTGCTCCGGTGGGCGACGGAGGTCGTGCTTGAGTACACTGGACAAGGGGTCTACGATGTCGACCTCAAGGGCAAAACGGAGTTGGAATTCACAAGGGCTTTTGATTTCGAGGCTCATTTCGAGGCCCGGCGTCGAGCGACTGCAAATGGACGACTGTTTTCTGCCAAGGTAACACTCGCTCAAAACTTATTCAAATCTTGATAACAAAAATGATCAACATTTTGTTCAAATTTTGTTCGAAGTTGCTCGAATAGCGTTCGAATTTTGCCGAATATCTAAATTTTATTCAGTTTTGTATGTCTTTATTCACCTTAATCATTTTTTTCATATATTTGTTGGAATAAGGTTATTTTTTCAAATGATGTTCAAATGTTTATATTTTTCATTTGTTGTTAATTTTTTCTATTATTGATCATCTTTGTTCAATTTTTTTTCAAATATTGTCAAGATTTTATTCAAATCGTATTCAGTTTGGTTCTAATATAGTTCAAGTATAGTGTGTGTGTGTGTGTGTGTGTGTGTGTGTGTGTGTGTGTGTGTGTGTGTGTGTGTGTGTGTGTGTGTGTGTGTGTGTGTGTGTGTGTGTGTGTGTGTGTGTGGTCTGATTAGGCAACCCTTTTATACGAGGGAAAGGCCTAAGGTGACCTTCTTTTTCTGCTCTCCCGTTGTGTCATGATATATTCAATTGGTCATGTAACACTAATGCAATCACCATCTTTGTTATGTCGCAGACTAATATCACCCTTGGTTTGGTGCAGGTCGTTGACATCCTTGTTACACTGCACGTTGATGATATCCTTGTTATGCTTGGAAGACGTAGAGTGCAGGGTGATCTAATAGAGGCATTCAAATGGGTCAAGGGCTTTAACAAGGGTGATGGAGGAAAGGTCATCATATTAAGACAACAGAGTAGGATTCGTAGTAAAGAGAATAGATTGGACAAATTTAGGTCAAAGAAATAGGCAAGAATTGGTTTACCAACAGAGTGGCTAACAAATGGAATAGACTTAGTAATCATGTAGTTAGTGAGCGCTGAAATAATTGGTCGTTTTAGGAGAAGGTTAGATAGCTTTATGGATAGGTATGATAATTGGTAAGGGAGATGGAACTGTCAAGTGTAGGCCTTATAGTCTCTTGCAGTCTTCCCAATTCTTATGTTCTTATGTATGAAGAAATGGATGAGTAAAAAAGGGTCAGGAACAATGAGATTTGGGAATCAAGAGTCCGTTGTCTGACCCCGTTAATCAAATTCCAGTTTATTTGAACAAAATTCTTGTGTTCTCGTGTTGCAGTTCAATGTGGTAAGGGGACTCCCGAGCTTCACCTCCGAACACAACCTGATGGTGAACGACTTCGACTGGAAGTACGACATGGAAACCCGCTACCGAGACCGCGAGATGGCAACGTTGAATGCTGAAGGCCCAATGCTCCTAAACAGAACCCTGTCTGCAGGAGACTACAGCGTTCGTGGCAAGATCTTCCCCACATGGTTCCCCGACGAGTTCTTCCTTCAGGCTCAGATTCATGAAGATTCCTCCAAGGCTCGAATTGGAATGGGGGAGAACTTTGTTAGCCTGGAACATCCTTCGCCGTACGCGTGGTCTCTTGAAGCAACGGTCCATCGGTACTCGGTGGAAGCCAAGACCGGGAACTCTGAGATTCTCTTTAGGGTATCCACCGCAAGAGACAAAACGGACTTGAGGTTCGAGATCGGAGGCAAGGTGTCCAAGACCAACTCACGAGGTCGTGAGAACACGCAGGTGGAGGGTCACGTCAGAAGTCCCTATTTGACCAAAGACATGATCATCTCCGCGGACTATGTGTCCTCTTCTGGCACCTTCAGCGGCGCAGTTGAAGTGGACATCTTCCCTAGTTATGACGACAAGATGACGCTGACTTTCACATCGACTAGAAAGGGCGATGGGAGTTACAAGACTGAAGTTTCTATTGCTGCAAAAGTAAGAGGGATATTTTCTTAAAGAACTTAAAAAAATATATATATTTTTTACCCTTTTCTTAGAACTTCCCATCACATTTACAAGTCTCGAAGTTTGTCATGATTTCTCGGGATAATTTGACCCCTCTTTCACACTAACAGATTTTAAGATTTGTCGTGATTTTGGGGGACGTGGAGACAAAATATCTTTCTTTCCTTCATACTTACAGGCTTTAGAGATGATTGTATTCCTGGAGGTCCTTAAGTCCTACCAGTAAACATATCTCTTTTACGTTTAGAAATTCAAGATTTTTGTCACATTTGGGAGAGGAACCTCAGATAAACCAGTACAAATCTTCCCCTCATAATTATCAGTTTTCGATTTTAAAATATTTTGGAGGGTGGCCTTGAATCGGACTGGAAAATGTCGTCCATGATTACAAGACAAATATTTTTCTGTCATACTTACTATTTCTAAACTACACGATGATTTTGATGAGGATAATTTACTTTCGTACTTTCCAGGCACTGAAGTTTAATCCATCCCTGGTCATCGATACTGCTTTCACGAACTCCACGAAGAGCATCGACCTGGAGTTCAAGAACGATCCATCTGAGCCAGAGAAGCATGTCTCCGTGGTCTATCAGAACATCCCCTTCGGGGAATCTTCTTTATCCGCATCACTGTGGACGCCTACTGTGAGTGAGGAGGTCTTCGTTCTCCTTCGTCAGGAGACGACCAGCGAGTGTTCTGGATACAATTTCCTCACGAATTATCGCTCGTACTGGGGTGAGTACCAGCTTCATGGTGACCTCTGTCGCCCAGCCCACATCGAGTTGGTCGCCCACGGGAGGGACCCGAAAAGCAGGAAATACCATCTAAACATGGGGCTCAAGAACCCAACCATGGCTGAGGTTAAGCTCTTCGTTGAAGATCCTTTGGAAGAACTGAGGAACCGCTACGCCGAAGTCTTCGGACTCAAGGCTGACCTCGTCACACCGGTCCTCCTCAGCCTTGACGGGTCCTTCGACATCTATCACTTCCATAGTATCAAGGTCAGACTCGAATGTCTTCATGCGATTTTATCAAACTGGGGGTGGGCGGGTTAAAGAAGGTTATCACACTGGGCAACCCGCACCATTAGGGAAGGAATTTGGTATGCTGGAGGAAAATGAATTACCTCCAGCATATTAAATGATATTCCATGTCAATTCTTGAGAAAACAAAATAGTTTGCCAAAGTGATTTTACGGCGGAAAAGGTTCAGGCGGTGGGCCCTACCGCTGATTAATTGGAGGCTGGAGGGTTATTCTATATCCCACACTCACACAAGACGGACAGCAGACCAAAGTTTCTTCCTGGAGAGATCCATAAAAAGACCCGAAGAATGTTGGCAGTCGCCTTGGGGCCACGAGATTAATATAATTGAAGCTTGAGACAATAATGACAGTTATTGAACCAATTTGTTCAGACTGACACACACACACACACACACACACACACACACACACACACACACACACACACACACACACACACACACACACACATATATGGAACTATCTACCATCCAATCGTCTCGACATTTATTCAGCAACAAATCCCCGACCAGAATTGTTTACTTAAAAAAAAAAAAAAAAAAAAAAAAAAAAAAAAAAATATATATATATATATATGTGTGTATATAATATATATATATATATATATATATATATATATATATATATATATATATATATATATATATATGTATATATATATATGATAGGCTAGGTACCGGAGCAGTCATATAAGGACCAGTATGTCTATTGATGTTCGTTTGTCTATGTACGAGTATCATGCTCTTCGAGAGGCATCACAGCTCCTCCTGTCTCATTCCAGAACGAAATGACTGGGGTGTACATCAGACACTTCACGAACTGGGATTCGACCTTGTACGAAGTCCAGAGGGAGTTCCTGGTGCAGGGCACCCAGGTCCCTGTCCCCGAACTGGACCGCTTGATCTTGCCTTTGGTCGAAGAGGCGAGGTTCGTCTTCGAGAGGCCGGTGAGGGACGTGGCTCAGTTCGTCCAGGAGCTTCCAGAGGTTCTTCTGTCGCCATTTACCATGAGGCTGCTTTTGGACCTCTACGACCACTACTTTGTTGTCGTTTCGCAAGCCATCGGGACATTCCGGCCTCTAATCACCAGCAGCCTCCAGGATATCTTAAAAGGTGATTCCCATCTTTACCTCTCCCATGATACACCTTTCGTTTTCACCCGACTTCGTTATGGATCGAAAAAATTTCCCATCATTGTAACTTACCGTAACATTGTACCGACTGCGCAAGTCTCACTTTAGGAGACTTTCGTGGCGCCCTATGGACCAGAGTTCCCCAGCGATAGTGTCCCTAATGGATAGAAGCGCTAGTTATTTCTTATGTAAATATCATAAAGACACTCTCAATAGTAATGAAACTTCTCATTACTTTGGCCATTTTTATAAATAGTAAATAGCTCTTGACAAAATTGATGTTTTCAAATCAAAATCTTCATCGCGATTTTATCATTATCTTCATTGCTATTGTTGTTGTTACTATTATTATTATTATTATTATTATTATTATTATTATTATTATTATTATTATTATTATTATTATTATTATTATTATTATTATTATTATTATTATTATTATTATTATTATTATTATTATTATATTGTTATTGTTATCATTATTATTATTATTACTATAATTGTTATTATTATCATTATGACTTTTTTAATTTTATGTTTTCACTTATTGTTTTTTTTTTCTTTCTTTCTTTTTTCTCGAATTCGCAGTCCTGTCGCAGTTGAAGGACTTGTACTTCTCTGGTCGACTGGATGGACTAAGCCTGACGTGGGCCTTACAGGACACTCAGGCATGGCGACTCTTCGAAGAAGTCCTGACCGACATCAGACGAGATTACTGGGAACAGATTGAGGTGGTATCGAACGTTTGGTTCGAAGTGGAGTACGAGCTGTACAGATGGTCAAACGAGTACTACAACACTATCCAGAGGGACTATCCAGAGGCCTGGAATGCAATCTCCTACGTCATGGACAGAGTCTACGAGGAGCTCCGACGGGACGCGGACGATCTCCGTCGGCGACTTCGGCAGGAGCCCTTCTTCGGGCATCTTGAGGAGATGGTCCTCGAGAAGGACAGCTTTGTAAGTGCTTCTGAGCTCTCGTCCGGGAAGGCAGTAGTTGTTGATCACAGGATCAACGCGTGATCCAAGATCATGATCACACACACACACACACACACACACACACACACACACACACACACACACACACACACACACACACACACACACACACACACACACACACACACACACACACAACTCCTTGCCCACCAGAGTTGGAGTGCCGGCTCACAATACGGCGATGCTGATTTTTTTTTTCATCCCTGGGTGGGAGTCGAACTCAGATCGCTGAATCAGCGGTCGAGCGTAGTACCACCACACCATCAAGCCGTGCGCGTTTGTCCCATTCCCAAACAACCATAGCCCGCAGCGGGTCCCGGGAATCGAACTCACGACCATCCGCTCATGAATTAGACAGGGTATCCACTAAGCTACCGCGAGGCCTATACCCCGTTGTTCCTCATGCCAATGGGGTATCGGTGAGACGCTGGGCTGGAAAGGGCGTCTTGGATCAAGTATACTCTATTGCTGATGTTTCTGACTACAAATCTTCTTCACAGTGAGAGACAAGCGTTAATAAAGATTATTTGTAACCTCACTAAGGCTCGTCCTGCCGGAATTTTTTTCCATTCAGAGACGTCCGGCAGGATGCTCCTTAGTAGGGGTGTTGTAACCACGATGCTACTGTGAGAAGAGGAAGAGGTTTGGCGAGTTCGTCCACTTTATTTGTGAGATAAAACTGAACTGATTTTACATGTGGCCAAAAGCCGATATATATATATATATATATGTATATATATATGTATATATATATCTATATATATATGTATGTATATGTATGTATATATATGTATATATATGTGTATATATATATATGTACACACACACACACACACACACACACACACACACACACACACACACACATATATATATATATATATAATAAGTATATATATATATATATATATATATATATATATATATATATGTTTCATTAAAAGTGATGGCTAGTTGTGCATTAATAATTTTATTAATTGTATTGTCCATATAACTTATTAAGGATTTGTTTTCCTTGGGAAGGAAATTTATGACTTGGCTGTATGTAGTCATATTAACCAATAAGATTCTTACTCCAGACCAAGAGGAAGTCCTTCATTTAGGGCTTATAAAAATAGCTAATATGACTACATACAGCCAAGTCATATATTTCCTTTCTAAGGAAAACAAATCCTTAATAAGGTATATGGAAAATACCATTAAGAAAATTATTAATGCACAACTAGCCATCGCTTTTAATGAAACATGCATTAGAGAAAAACTCCTGCCCAAATACACTGACAATATATATATATATATATATATATATATATATATATATATAAATATATATATAAATATATATATACATACATATATATATACATATATATATATATATATACATATATATATATATATATATATATATATCGCGTATATATACTGCGTGGGTAGTCACCCATGGTGCGTAATTACATAATTGCACTGGATTAGGTTAGGTTAGGTCAGGTCATGCAGGGTCGCACTGTCATAGGCAGGTGTGTGTGGCTGGCGCGTCAGGTCTAGCCAGGTGAGCGAGACAACGTGTGCTCCACGCCACGTGTAAATACCATTGAGTAACGCTTGCCTGTCACCCTGAAGAAGACTTGTTTTCGAAACGTCAGCAAAGTAGTGTTTCCGGTTCAACCCGTGTTCTCCTATCACATTTTCCACTCGTTTGTTGATGTAATGGGCCACGCGGTAGCCCAGTGATAAATGTGTCGAACTCATGAGCAGGGGGTCGTGAGTTCGATTCCCGGGACCTGCTACGGTTCATGTCGTGTTGGTTCCCGACAGCCTTGGCCAGGTGGGGAGGCGACCCAACATCGGCCTAAAAGAAAAGAAAGGCTTGCTGCAATTGACAGATTTTTACTCTTTCAGGGTTTCTCACTTCCCACTCTTGATGTAATGCCAACATTCTCCTTTGCAGGACATCCCTAAGGCCGAGGAACTTCTCGACTACTTGTATGAGACTTTAGAGAAGAGGTTGTTCCTGAACGTGATCACGAGAAACGGCCACCTTCAGCTTTACGTGCCCCTCGTCAAGCCTGTGTACTCCCTGAGCACCTGGCCCTACGGGATTCAGGTCCCCAGGGAGCTGGGGCATCGCTTCCTGAGCATTCTCGAGTTCCTCCTTCCCTACCAGTCGCGGCTCCTCGATACCTTGAGTTCCTCGATGGCTGTGTACTATGGCGATGGGATCTTCTACACCTGGGACGGTTCCATGACTCGTTTACCAGTGGGCGAGTGTTCTTACGTCCTAGCCACCGACGGCCACGACCACGTGACTGCCCAGTTCTTCCCACGTAACCGGTTCGAGTTTGTCCTCACCTCGAAACGAGGCAGCCACGAAGTCAGCATCGACCAAGGGTACATAGTCTACGTAGACGGCCAGCGCATCAGGGAAGACGAAGGCGAGACGGTGCACGACGACGCGAACGTCGTCGTGTACCAGGGGCCCGAGGAGGTCTCAGTCAGGAAGAACTTCCTTCGCCTGGTCGTGTCGAAAACCACGCCCACGTTCAGACTCTTCGCGGAACCTGAGTACCAGGGACATCTGCAAGGGCTCATGGGAACCATGAACGAGTTCCGGGAAGATGACATGAGGATGCCTGACGGGGAGATCGCCCAGGACCCCGCCAACTTCGCCGTCAGTTGGCAGACTGATCCGTTCTGTGTCTGAAGGGGGACGCCCTTGAAGGTGTTTGCCTCACCAGTTCCTCCTCCTTCAGTAGCCGTCACACGACCCCGAAGTCGTTGACTTTTGCCCGTCCACTTAACACGGCCATAAGTCAACTTGATTTAATTTTATTTTATTTGTTTATTATTATTATTATTATTATTATTATTATTATTATCATTATTATTATTATTAATTTTTTGTTATGTGAAGGCTACCTTAGGGTTCATTCACACTGGGTTGTCACAAACAGAAGAAACTCCTCCTCCCCTACACCAAATCCTAAACCAAATCAACTTACGGTCCAAGATGTCGCCCTTGTGAATAATCGCAAGCAAACGAGAATAAGACCCAAGAGTAAAACAAGAAGAAGCGGAAGTTCTGTGTATTCTAATAAAACAAAGATATATTTAGATAAAGATATTATTTTATTAAAGTGAAATAAAAACGTGTCCATCCCATTTTTTGTGTCGAGTGATTTATATGTAAGGTGAAGAAAGGCGGGAAGGGAGGCTTCAACCTACTCAAACATACTGATGACGTCAAGTCGCGCGACATTGACGTCACAACATCAACGAAATAAATGTCGTTTCGATTTGACGATTCAGTGTGAAAGAATCTTTGAAAGAAGAATATATATGAATAACAAAGTCTAAATTAGATCTTTGAAGACTAATCTCCACTCAAATAAATGCTGATCACTTTGAATTTTTAATATATCTCCTCAAATTTCCGTTTTACCGCTGACGTCACCTCTGTAGTAACTACTCCAGGGTCACAATTTGCAATAGGCTGTCGGGTGGGTGCAATTGTAGAATGTATCGGTAAGAAAAGATTAGGAACATTTTTGTTTCTTAATTCTTACCTTCCCATTTTTATTAAGAAAAATTACAACAAGTTTATACATAGGCGGGATGACTCGCCGATGAACATAGTCTCTGAGCAAGAAAGGCATATTACAAATCATTCAAAGACAAGGGGTGATTATAGCTTACATAATGGTAATAGTAACGTGTCACTTAACCTCCTCGACTCAATGTCGTCCCTCAAGGATATAGAAGAGTCTTGGTAAGACCCAACGAATTAATAATCGAAAAGTTCAAAGGGTAAATGTGACGTCAAAGTATACGAACGATTCGATATACGAACAAAATATATATATATTTTTCCTGAAGAAAATGAAATTCGTACAACGAATTTCAGACAACGATTCTGAACGAAGTATGTTTGTATACAGAAATCCTACAGCACTCACACACACACACACGATGGCGCAGTGGTAGAGTTCCCGGCCGCCACTACGGCGGTCCGGGTTCGAATCCCGCCCAGGGCTTAAATAATTTCAGTATCGCTGCGCTGCGTATCGTTACTCCAGCTCTCGTGGGCGGGGAGTTGGGGTGTGTGTGTGCGTGTAAGGTCACAACATTACCCATAGATTGGTCATATATATGAGCTCTGAGCTCTCTTCCGGGAGGGAAATAGCTGTCGATCACGAGTCCAACACGTAATCC
The DNA here is from genome assembly GCF_046742065.1 of Oratosquilla oratoria. NCBI lineage: Eukaryota > Metazoa > Arthropoda > Malacostraca > Stomatopoda > Squillidae > Oratosquilla > Oratosquilla oratoria. Next base: position 50,890,851 of record NC_134806.1, read on the forward strand.
AAGACCATGGTGAATCACACACACACACACACACACACACACACACACACACACACACACACACACACACACACACACACACACACACACACACACACACACACACACACACGCACACACACACACACACATACACACACACACACACGGGTATACATTTGTGTACAAGTGTGTGGATCTAAATCACTAAAACATCAAAAGACTTAGGTTTCAACTTAAAGAATATTATAAAAGAATGGATTTTTAACGAGGTTATAAAATTTAATGTTTATCAAATAAACAGATGAATAAATAAATGTATATAAAATGAATGTGGGAAATAGTGAAATGTGGATAACAGCTTCAATGTTCGTGCCATTTTGGTGTGGAATTATGACGAATTTGTAAAAAAAATATATATATATATACATATAGATATACTGTATACTAAGGTACTGATAATAAAGTTTACTATAAAAAAATCACGTCTTTACATTATCAATTCTTGGATGTCAACATGTGATTTTATTCATTATTAATCATTGTTTAAGATAAGAAGTCAAGCATAAGTGCACATGGGGAAGGGTGGTAGATGGAAAGGTGGTTGAGAAGGCACTAATGGACAATGTAAGGGTATCAAAAGGAAGATAGGAATCTTTCTGGATGCTCGTGATGTTAGGGGAGAGAGTGGGGGAATATATATATATATATATACATATATATATATATATATATATATATATATATATATTGATTTAAACTATGACAAATGTAACTGTATCCCCTTCATATGGCGGTTCATAATAAATGTCACTGGTTTATCTTTTCTTTATTTGTTCACAATTTATTCCATGTTTCTACACTAAGTCAATCACCTCCTAGTTCTATATTACAATTTGCACATGGTTATTACTTGGTACGTCTCATCGGACCGACTCTCCTCCGAGCTCCGTGCATTGCCTTAAGAAGGCCGGAAACTCGTTTTATGAGGTGCCACGCTCGTATAAACTTAAGAGTTTATGCGAGCGAGATTTAGTTCGTCACATCTTATTATAATTTACATAAATATGGTTTATAATTTAGTCTGACAGCCAGACTATAATATATATCCAGGGGAGGTTCGTCAGTATACGTAATAATGTATTTATTACTGTGTGGTTATTTGTGTGATCGCGTGTGTTCGTGTGTGCATGTCGTGTGGTGGCGCGGCAAGAACTGCTGTAGTCGGCAGATGCTTAGTCAGCTAGAGTGGTGCTTGACCGTCGGCGGACAGTGAGTGAGTGAGTGAGTGTGTGAGGGAGTGAGTGGGTTATATGACTGGGCGATATTACTCGTCATGTATATGAGGCGTATACATAACTAAAGGCGGAGAAAATATACGAGGAATAATGGAAGATTTTTACAGCCTTAACGTTTCGACCCTTAGGGTCTTGATCACAAAGCATAACACAAAAGTACAACATGGACATTTTATACACATGCATGTCACCTCACAGGGTGCCTAGGAAAGGTCGTCGTGCTCGGAACATTTGTCCGTTCGTTTTCATCAACTATCAACAAACTTGTAGCTCTTGCCAAGCATATAAAACCATCTCTATGGTTGATGTTATTATTAGTATTAATATAGGCTGCTTCTATTGTTTTTCTTAATTTCTTTGTTGAACCTTTATTTATTATAATTGTATTGTCCCAGTTCGGAAGGTGGTCATGTGTATCTATGTGTCTTACTATAGAATTAGAAAGCCTGTGGGTTCTTACATCATTTTTGTGTTCATATAACCTTTTATCTAATCCACGACCTGTTTCACCAAAATATGAGGATGGGCTATTTTTACAAGGTAACACGTAATTGTAATAACCATGCGAATGAAAATAGTATTGTCTATAAAATACCTTGTAAAAATTGCCCATCCTCATTCTGGTAGTTTCTTCTGGTAGAAGAAGCTTCTGGTAGTCAGGAACAATTTGATATTTGATGATATTTCTTAAACAGCTAAGCAACAGAAGAGCTGCGTTGCTCGTAGTCCAGCAACAATCTGGATCGCGTCTGGTGATATCAGAGAACGAAAGTTTGAACACTTCGCTATTGAAGACGGCCCGTGGTTATGGTCCAAAGGACTTGTTTAGCGGAGTTGTTATAAATCGACGATTTGTAGATAATTATACGTAGATTCAGATGGGCCCTGGGCTTCAGCTTATATTCCTTACTTCTCTTTCTGCTACGACCTCTGATGACTTCTGCCGACTTCTAACTTCTGTGTTCTCTTGGCTTCTGCGGTCTCTGTGTGTCGTCCTAGGCCCCGCCCTTACGAACTAGGCGAAAGGGAGACGACGTTTCAAACATGGCCAAACCTATCCAACTAGGTAGTTTGAAGATCCTCAGCCAATGGGACAGCAGAGTGAGCTTTTCCCGCCAAATCAAGGACGTTTCTGCTTCGTTTTATCTGCGATCACGCGTAAAGGGCGCGCTCCAACAGACTAGGTATTGCGCAGTTATGAACAAGTGTATCTAGGCATATACATAATTTTACATTTGATAGCATATATTTACACAAGGCGTGCCTTAAAATTACAAACAGGAGGCTTTATTCACACAAGGGCGTGACACAGCACAACCACAGGATTCTACTCACGTCAAGGACGTGACAGTCACCTCTAGTAGATTACTCTGCACTTTGCGCATTTCCAGAAAGTGTAAGGTAGGGTGCCTAAGCCAGTTATCTGCCTCTGACCCTACCGTTAAGGCTATATTTCTCTTTCTCTTTACATGAAAAAATATATTTGATGTTGTCTAAATTGTCAACATCTCTTCGTACGACTGTTGCTCTTTGCGTAAAAAAAATATCATCCAACTCTAAGAACTTTCCCCGGGTCTGTTGAGCAGGGAAGGGAGGAGGCAAGAGATACTGTATGTGAATGGAGCAAATATGTGAATGGAATATAAATTTACGCGACCTGAACGAATATCTCCTTTTCTATTCTATTTTTCTTGTAAGGGTACGAGAAGGGAGGGTCAACACGTAAACGAAGCTGCTGGTCCTGTTGTAGATGTGCTGTGTCTTGCTGTATTGCAACTGGCCCGGGCAGTAAGCATAACTAAACCAACATGCGAAATATAATATAATGTACGACTGCGGCAGAAAATTGGTTGTCTAAGAAGATAAAAGTGCTGGTAAACTACAACCCATAATAACAACAATTACGATAAGTTAGATTAAATACAGTACAAGTCAATTGAATAGCGAGAAATTAATATTCGAAAAGAAAACATAACACCAACCCATTACAAAAAAAGAACCACAAGAATAACTTATCTACAATACATATTAGTAAATCTCACTAAAACGTCACACTGAATTATCGTATATAATATTCAGTTCACAATATGATATACATATTCTATCAAAATTATAAAATTCAGTCCACTTGAGAAATCTGAGTAAAACATATATTGGGAGATCATACATTTAAAATATTATTTCTTTAAAATTGCGATATTTTTCAGTTTTAATAGAAATATTGTTGAACAAATATAAATGTTTTCGTATAATCTATACTTTAGGTCACTCCACAAACGTTGTTTAGATTGATCTCAAAGAGCAAAACGTGAGGAGTAGTGTGACTGGTTCGGTAGTTTTCAGTGTATAAAGAAAGGTAAGCGATTTATTTATTCTTGAAATTATCATATTGGTGTAATTTTAATATCTGTTCTTCAGTTCCTTTGGATTTACTATTTCAGAGGATCAGTGTTGTGTAATAGTACGAGTTATTAGCATGGTATAATGGTTACGGTACTCAACAATCGAGGAAACACCATACAAACATTACAAAAGTCAAAACAAAATACTAAGAATAATAATTGGCTATATTTAAGCAACACTCATAGAACCTTCGAACCGTCCCACGCCTCACACCATATCACAACCCATAAATACGATGAACAATCGCAGCAAAAATTTTCACCAAACGTGACCACCACCGTGCAATAAAATATAAATCAAATGTCCAGGATAAGCAATATTAATATACGCACTGATTAACTGATACAATAACATAAGAATGAAGGAGATTGTTAGATGCCATAAGGCCTACACAAAGCAGTTCTATTTCCGTTACTACCAATCAAAAGAGAAGCACTGGATAATAGACTCAAATTTACATAGAAATCAGCCACACAAAATAAATTTGGTCCAAGTTGAATTGTTCAGTAAAATATATGACTTACTGTACACAGAATAAAGATCAAGTTTTTACTAATGGTAATGCACTTGTGACTTGTCTGGCCCCTGGTATTGTAGTCTGTTGTATGCACACCTTTTGTGTGCAAGATGAATAAGGTTGGCATATCTTGGTTGTCTCAACTGCCTCAAGACAGTAATAGTGGATAAAATTCCAGAATCGCACAAACACAGATAATTAACATGAAATTTTCAATGCCCAATATCTCCTAACCTAATATAACCTAATAGATCTTAAAAAAAAATGCATAATACCATAAACACTGACAAAAAATACAGGCCACAACCAGTAAATTTTTAGAAATGCACATATATGTGATATAGCAAAGAAAATTAATAATTATTTTTGTAGATTATAATACATCCATGTAATATGCTTTTTTCTTGGCAGAAATTAATAACAAAAAAGTTTATTACAGGTTTACAAACCTAACAAATAAAGTCACAGCAGGAGAATGAGACACCATGTTTGTTTTGATAGATGCAGAGATCAAAGAAATGAAAGGATGATAAATTTGTCTATTCCAACCTAACCTATGTAACCTATGCTGTATTTAGTAATACATATATACAAATACCAAAGGCTTTTTCCCCCTACATGGGGGGTAGCCAAAAAAGAAAAAGGTATAGAAACCACTCCCACCCATTCCATTTCCTATATATTCCACTCCCCTCCTCCCTCCCTCTTATCTTAGCACCTCCTGGATGACGAGTCATCCCTGCATCCTGTCCACTGCCATGGGTCAGAAGCAGTGTCACAAGACACAGCACATCCACAGCAAGGCCGCTTCATAAATTCGGCGACCCCCCCCCCCTCTCCGTCCCCCATGCAGAAAAAGAGAAATCCCTTTGGGCTGCGTCAATTTTTTTCCCATACTTCCTCACCCCCCATCCCCCACCACCCCCTATCCCACACCCACTCCCTCCATGCATCACAGCATCATCTATACACAACCCCTCTCCATTCACCCGTATCTTCTGTCCTTTCCTGTCCTTCCCTGTCCTTCCTCCACAGACATTCCTCTCTTTTGTAAAGCCCCTTTCACCCCATCCATCCATCTCATCCTAGGATGCCCCCTCATATTCACTCCTTCCACCTCTGCCTTCCACACCTCTTTTACTAATCTTTCTTCACTCGTTCTTTCCATGTGTCCAAACCATCCTAATACTCTTTCATCAACCCTATCTCCCAGCTCCCTTTCCACCCCTGTTCTCCTTACCTCTTCATTTCTCATTATATCTAGCCTAGTAACCCCTATCATACTTCTCAGACATTTCATCTCAAACACATTCAAACTCCTCCTTTCTTCCTCTCTCATGTTCTATGTTTCTGCCCCGTACAGTGCTGTTGGTACAATCACTCCTTCATATAACCTCCTCTTAGCATCCATTCCCTGATGCCTGTTTCTCATTACACTTAGTAATTACACATTTAGTAATACAGTACCAGTAATTCTAAAGATCATGCGGGTCGTCATCACAAATGCTCAGTAATTCTAAAGATCATCCGGGTCGTCATCACAAATGCTGACAGCCTGATTAAATACTCAATCGGACTGCGGGTAATAGAGTTGTTGCATAGCTTGAAGGAAGCCCTATTGTCTTAGTAACAGCACTTATTAACGTCACCTGGAATTGGAGAACACCTGGTGCACAATGTGAAAGCCATCGTGTAACTGACATCGACTGGACTGGAGAGGCGACAACATGGCATCTTGATGCTATGCTTGCAGCTTCATTTGGTAGTGTATTTGCTTTTAGCAAGGTTTTTTGTTATTGATTTCTGCAAAGAAAACTGTAGATGTTGATGTATTATACTTTACAAAATGAATAATTAATTTTTAATGCTATATTGTGTAGGTGTGCATTTCTAAAGAAATACCCAACCCTGCATTAAAACAAATTAAACAGTGAACTGAGTTGGTCTGCAGCCCCTGATGCAATTATCATGGAAGTCATGGCACCACACCTATACACTACATTGCCATACACTCACCCCCTTCCAGATGATTGTACAAAATCTCTTGACTGAATTAGTTATGAATGGAACTGGTGGCTGTAACCGGTTTCCTGGGGCTATGAGATTTCCAGGAAAAGAGGATTCGCAACAATTTGCGGTGAATTCAGATGAGAGTTTTGTCATAATTTTCTGTCAAGTGACCTTGTATTGACTAAATTTGTTAAACAGAATTTTATCAGCACAACATAATATACTGGAAAATATAACATTCTCCAAAATTATATAGAATTATAATTGAAAAATATGCAACAAGGTTTGGCTGCTTTTGGACCCGTGGAAATATGCAAGCCAATACCGTTGGTAGTGAATAGGTCATGCATTAGTACTTCACAACATTTCACCAAAGACCTATACTAGCAAGATCTAGGGTTTCCAACATATGAAGTATTGGAAGTGGCTGGCAGAGTTAAATTTGAATTTATTACAAAGAAGGTGCAAATGCTACATAGTAATTTATGTATGGAAGATCTTGGAATGCCTTGTTCCTAATGTGGGGCTTGAGGTAAATGATTATATAAGAAAAGGATGACTGTGCTTCATCAAGAGAACAGATGTAGCAGCTCAGACAACAAAATCCCAGAGAACAACAACACTATTACATAACAGCTTTGTAAGAAATGGGGCTTGTCTTTTCAATGCTGTGCCAAAGGCAATCTGAGAGCTGACAGATACCTAACGAGCCCCCCAATACCAAGGTACCCCAGCACTGCAACAAACTGCCTGGACAGCCTTCACAATCTTGAAGTAGCAGAGTTGACCAGTCATAGTACAGGCGCAATTTAGCTCTACTCACTGAAAGCTGAATTCTTCAAAGAAAGTCAAAGAGTTGATAAAGTGAGACTTATCAAGTCTACACAGGTGGTGGTTTGGTTAGGCTAGGTTAGTGTCTTGTGTTAGGATAGGGTATGTATTTATAGATATTTAATGTCTCAGAAAATGCTGCATGTATGAGTGGAAGAAGGCTGCTCTGACTTGGCATTGTGTTTTGGTGGAATCTCAGCCTCAATCCACCATAGCAGCCAAGAGTCGTACATTGTTTGAATTTTGGCAATGATAATCAAAGTCTGTCTTAATTTACTCAGGTTGGTTGATTCCATTGCCTGACCTTCCATGAGGATGATACAGTTTGATGATTTTCATGCAATCTATCGTAAAATATATAGGCATAGTATGAAGGAAGAATATCTGTCTATTTACCAAAAGGTCTCTTCCCCCTTATAAGGTAGTTAGTCAGCCAAACCATGGCATCCATCCCACACCCATTCATCTTAGCTCCATCTTAGCAATGCAGCAAGACACAGCACTTCCAATGCATGGTAGGAAAAGTATGAATTAGATAAATTGTTCAATTTTCAGGTGTACATTGCACAGAACAGACAGCATCTAACTCAAAATTGATGTTACCATTTGACAAAATGGTCAGCTCTTGAATTTTTTACTCATAGGTGAAATTGTTACAAATTCTGAGTGTTGTAGGAAAGACTCGTTATGTGGTTTGGGGTTTATGGTATTGGGCAGGCTAGGGAGGAAGACTGAAGGCGAGGACTGTTAATTCTTTCAGTACAGTGATGCCCATTAAATATTCTATTCTAGACAAAAACAGAATGTTTCTTATACATTTGAGGACACTAACTCCGACCTGAATGGGGTCTTGATTGCTGAAGACAACTTTCAGTCTGGGGTCCATCCCCTGAAATTAATAAAATTGCTCTTCCTCATTCTTAATAGTGTCACCATACTGAAATGGTTAAGGGAGTCAAAGGCTTAACAAAGAAGTTAGTTCAGTTAGATGCATTTTAAAACACTTTGCCCACTTCAGAATTTCTTTGATGATAAGCAATGACAAAAAAAGTCTTTGTGTCTGAAATAGAGAAAGATACAAAGTAAAGTAATGATGTTCATGCATACATGATGAAACAGATATGTGTCCTAAAGTGTGTTCGTCTGTTAGTGATAATTATTTATTGCCTCAAGTTTCATTAAGTGGAAAACCTGTAGCCCCACAATGGTTTTCACCCTCCCACAGATTTCTTTTGGAAGAAAATCTGGACTGTTGTCTGCATTGTATCAATCAATCCATTGCCCCAGTCCTCTTGCAGAAGACTTGCAGCCTTTGGGTAATGGGCAACAGCCTGCAGCCCCCACACTGGCTTACAGTGGTTCTCAGACCCTCCTACACCCACGTGGTAGGGAGAGGTTTCTCGTGGATGTCCATCTTACGGGACCACTCGCAAATACCCATCTGTGGTCCTACAAAGTGTTGTTGATTCAATAGAAGTGAAATTGAAACCATGCTCTTATGTTTCAGATGATTATTCCAATCCGTTGCTTCACTTGTGGGAAGGTCATCGGTAACAAATGGGAAAGTTACCTTGGTCTTCTGCAGGCGGAATACACTGAAGGGTGAGTGATGTTGCATTCTCAGACTTTAGTAGGGTTTGTGTTTTTAGCACTATGGGGAATTTAGACTCATTTTGATGATTTGAATAAATGATCAACCCTGTTGTGAACCTTGGGTTAAAATTTTGTGTTGCTTGTTCATGAGGGTAAGATCAAATTTCAAGCAGCATTAATATGCCTTGCTGTGGATGTGCTGTGTCTTGCTGCATTGCTTCTGACTCAGGGCAGTGGGCGAAATGCAGGGATGACCCATCATCCAGGAGGAGCCAAGATAAGAGGGAGGGAGGAGATGGATGGGAGCAGAGTATGTGAGGATGGAATGGGTGGGAGTGGATTTTATACCATTGTTTTTTGGCTACCTCTCTTGTAAGGGGGGAAAAAGCCTTTGGTATATGTATGTATGCATGTATTAATATGTCAGCATTAGCCTGGTGAATCTGCAACTAAAGTTCCAAGAGGGTTTTGTATTTACACTATAAGGAGGAACCGAAAACCTGGTTCATGTGGGTCCTGTAAGATAGACAAAAAATGCCACCCGTTTCCAAAACCCATCAACCTCCTTCCACTTCCATCAGGAGGTGCAGGGCTGACACTCGGTCTCTGGACTGTTCCCAAAATCTCGTATCAACGTCAGCGGTATTTCTTACACTTTTTCATGCATGCAGAGCAGACAACCAGCAGCTACTCTCCATCTCTGACCACTTTCATTTGGTGACATGGAAACGGTCCTACAAATATAACCATGAATGAAAAAACTAACCTGTAGTAACATTAGGTGGCCAAATCCTTCCCTTAGAAAAGAACCCAAAGATTCTAGAACTCACATTTGATTCTGGTATAACTTTCAGCTCATATATCATAGACTTGACATCAAAAACCAGCTGGAAAACATACTTAAATTCATTGCAAGCACTGACATTGGACAACTGAAAGAAATTCTTGTACCCATCTATAAACAATTCATAAAAACCACCTACACAAATTTGGGAATGGAGCACGGGGAGTAATGAAAGGATGCACCAAAGTCACCGCTTTTGGGACGTGCATCCAGAAACTAATATCTTTCCCATCGAACACCACATGAAAATGTCGGGAACAAAATTCTACTCCAGAACCTCTGAACATGACACACTCGTCACACTACATTTCACAGAACACAACAAAAAGCTACACCAGCTGCATACTACACAAATATCTATAACAATCTACCACCTATATCACATAAAATGTCCACACAAAAACACATACACACTTGAATTACAAAACAAACCCTTTAACACAGACTGCCAAATGAATTACTCCAACAACAACAACAACAACCCCCTGGACTTAAGCCATACAGGAAAAAAAAACAGGATAGGCCTGGCCACAGATTCAATTTGTTCCAGATGCAACCATCACACACAAGACACAGAACACCTCATACTGCAATGCCCTGACGACAATCCCCAGACGACAACACAATATATGTCCTGAGTGACTTGTGGTTTTGTCTGGAGGCTGTTTCTGGTTACTTGAAGGCCACAGGTCTTCTGCAAGAGAGGTCAGGGGCATTGATTGGTTAGTTATTAACTTATTACCATGTCATTTGCTGAAAGTGGGAGGGGAAGGGAAGCCATTGCTGGTTGTCAGCTCTCCAATTGTGAAAAAATGTAAGAAATACTCTGTAATTCCAGCTGTCAGAGATCTTGGGCCCACACCAAAGACCAGGTGTTAGCCCCTTAGGAATAATGCATGTAGGTACCCATCATTAGTCCCTCGTTCCTCTTCTGTGTATACATACCAATTACCTCCCTCTTGAAAGGAGATGGGCAACTCAACATACACGTCCATATATAAAGAAAAAAAAAAGTCACTTATTTCCATCAGCACCTCAGGGATGATAGGTTAGTTGCTGTAAAACCCCCCACCCACAAAACACACCACTACACTACATAGGTCGAATATAATGCATCAGGGCATGGTTCTTCTATATCATGGCCTGACATATCCCCACCACATACCATACGTCAGCCCATCCACTCCTCTATGGATAAGATATGGGGAACATTAGTTTGGACTTTGTCTTCTATGACAGATATATCCATCTGTCTTTATCTCAAAGGCTTCTTTCCCCTTATAGGGGAGGTAGCCAACCATGGCATGCACTCACTCCCATCCTTCACCCCTAAGTCTCCCTTTTATTTCAACTTCTCGTGGTTGAGGGGTCGTCTCTGTCTTCCACCCACTGCCCGGGTCAGAAGCAATGCAGCAGGACACAGCACCTCCACAGCAGGATCCCACTGCATCATGTACTTAGATTCGGGTAATATTTGATTGTTCTCTCTTCCAGAGATGCCCTCGACGCACTGGGCCTCAAGAGGTATTGTTGCCGCCGCATGCTCCTCGGCCATGTGGATCTGATTGAAAAGCTTCTCAACTACGCTCCCTTGGAGAAATAAGGTGATCTGTTTTTTTAATATTTCTGTTGCTTGTTGTTATTATTATGGGATGTGTGGTGGGTGAATAGACAAGGGCATTGGTGTCTGGCGTCAAGTGGGTGGCACTTTGAGCCCCACTTGAATCAATGGATGAAGACTGGCAGTAAGGGTAATTGGAAGTATGTTGGTCTCGCATTAGCTCAGTGTTCGAATCCTGCAGTCCTCTTTGATTCCCAACAGCGACTGTTACCAGCCCCAACAGTTCCCTTCAAGCTTTGGCTTCAGTTATGTGCTGTCTGGCATACACTGCTTACTTTCATCACCTAATAGCTGAAAAGTTTAGGCGCATGGAAAGAGTGAGTGAGGAAAGACAAGTAGAGCAAGCGCTGTAAATGGAAGACTAACCAGGACTCAGGGAATTGGATCTGAATGTGTATTGATGTGGAGGCTGTTGCTGGTTGCCTGTAGGAGAGATCAGGGGGCAATGGATTGGTTGATGGGAGTATTAGGACAGTATTTTCTCAGTGATAATCAGTGTTTATATCCTTGGGAACTGTCACATGTTCAGTTATGGAGGTGGTAAAGGAAAGATTTAACAAGAGTAGTAGAAATGAGGGATAATAGAAGTTAAAACTGATCAGTGTTTATGTCACCAAGTCCATAGAACATTGACTACATAAAAGAGAGAGAGAGAGATTGGTAGTGTATTTGTGAAAATAATGGACATGTTTGCACCAAGTGAAATTAAATGTTCAAAGTTTTGCGAGTTTGGGAGTGTAGAGCAGGTAATGTTGGAAGTGGAGAGAGCAAGGGAGCGAAGTGATGAGATGTGAATTCATGCACTTGAATAAATCAACCAATCTGTTGCCCATGCGCTGAATGGCCTACTGGCTCCGGCGCTTGGCCTTCGAGCCAAAAATTTCATAAATCAATCAATCAATCTGTTGCCCCTGGTCTCTCTCTTGAAAAAGACCTCCAGCAAACCAGCAACAGCCTCCAATCAGGACCATAAATTACTCAGGGAAGAGATATTGTGTTCTTGTCTGTGGGATTGCTAATGTTGGGCATAGTAGTATGAGTTGTTTTGTGTCTTGTGTGTAGTGGTTTTATCTGAGCAATATGTTGGGCCAACACCATATCGGTTAAAAGAGAAATAAATGGGTGGCGAGTGGGTGTATGCCTCAACTGGCTACCTCCCTTATAATGGGGAAGAAAACCTTCAGTATATTGACAGATAGAAGTGTAGTTTCACAGTGTAGGGAGAAAGGAGACATGTATGAAAATATTATTTTAGTGTTTGGAGGTGTGTTGACAACAATGATGTCCCCATTTCCCTGAGGAACGCCATATCTGGAATGGGGTTTCCCCACAATACCCTTATAGAAGATGTGTTGTTGGTGTGCATGATTATGTACAATGCAGTCAAAGGATTACAAAGGCGGAGCATGCCGACAGGAGAGCTTTTGATCCATATCTAGGTCGGATGCGGAAAAAAAATCATATTAATAATAAAATAATAAATAAAAACTATGATAATGTAAATAACAAATAAGATACATAAATAAATGCATAGGTATAGTTAAATATAACAAACAGGTAAATAGTAAATATTAATAAATTTACATATAACTAATAATAAATGAAAATCAGACAGATAAATGATAACAAAACAAAAACAAATAATATAAGATAAATTATAATCATTACAGCATCTTACTTAGGTATTTATCTAAATGATTCTTAAAGCTTCGAACTGAACTACATTGCACTACCTGTGCAGGAAGTTTATTCCATTCATTAACTACACGGTTGGCAAAGTTGTTTCTACCTACTTCCAAATTGAATCTATTTCCAGAGTTTGAGACCATTGTTTCTTGTCTGATTCTCATTCAATGTAAAAATTTGGTCACTTTTGATGTTGTCAATTCCCTTTAGAATTTTAAAGACCTGTATCAAGTCACCTCTGAGTCTACGCTTTTTTAGGGAAAACAGATTCATATGTTTAAGTCGATTTTCGTATGATTTATTTTTGATATTTGGAATCAGTTTTGTGGCTTGCCGTCGTACTTTTTCCAATCTGTCAATGTCTTTAATGAGATTCGGTGACCATACGGAAACAGCATATTCCAAATGTGGACGAACTAACGATTTATATAGCTTGTGAATGAGTGATGGACTTTTGAAATCAAAAGATCGCGCAATCAGTCCTAGAATCTTATTTGCTTTCTCAGAGGCTGAAATACACTGCTTGGATGATTTGAGGTCGTTACTGATAATTACGCCGAGATCTTTTTCACTATCCACTTTTGTTAAGGAATTTCCAAATAACTTGTAATCGTACTTACTGTTATTTTTACCTATGTGCATTACCTTGCATTTACTTGTGTTAAATTTCATTAGCCACTTTTTAGACCATTGCTGTAATTGATCTAAATCTTCTTAAATATCTAATTGGTTTGAGTGATCATTTGGCACTCCGCACAGTTTTGTATCATCAGCAAATTTGGAAACAGTAGATTTTAGTCCATGGTCTATCATTTATATATACTATGAATAGAAGTGGCCCAAGAACGGAGCCCTGAGGAACTCCACTTCCAACACTTTTCCATCCAAAAGTTTTTGCATTTAAAACAACTCTCTGTTTTCGACCATTCAACCAATTACTAGTCCAACCTAATTGGCTACCACTTATTCCATGCAAAGCTAATTTAGTAAGTAGTCTTTCGTGTGGGACGGTATCAAAAGCTTTTGCAAAGTCTAGATATGGGGTGAAGTGTTACATCCTGGACAGTTATCTGTGACTTGGTCATCCGCCCTCCTCCCCTAACTTTGACAGGCTGGATCGTGGCCAAATCGCAGTCTGGCCAGGTGGACCCTGTTTTTTTTTTTTTTTTTTTTTTTTTTTTTTTTTTTTTTTTTTTTTTTTTTTTTTTTTGGGGGGGGGGGGGGGGGGGGAGGATTCAGAGGGATGGATATCATTTGGGTGCCAATCTGTCACAAGTCCTTGCCACCCTGGAGGGTGGCACAACTCCCTGGAAGCAGCCTCAGTTGCCCATGGAAAGCACCTTGGGAATGTGTTGACTATGATGGTTAACTCTTAGCATATGATGATGCAGATGTCTACGTCATGAGTTGCGAGTGGATATAGAAGGATGCCTGCATCAGTGTTCTGATTATATTTTGTAGTTGTAGATGAGTGACCACCATATTCTTTGAACAAGCTTGATCATACTTTCTGTTGTCAATGTTCAGGGTGAAAGCAAACAACTATTACAGCAGTAACTTATATTTTATACATACATGCATACATATACCAAGGCTTTTTCCCCCTTACAAGGGAGGTAGCCAAAAAGAGAAAGGCATAAAATCATTTCCACCCATTCCATCCCTGAATACACTCCACACCCCTCCACCCTCCCTCTCATCTGAGCACCTCCTGGATGACGGGTCATCCCTGCACCTTGTCCACTGCCCTGGGTCAGAAGCAGTGTCGCAAGACACAGCACATCCGCACCAAGGCCGCTTCATTAAATCGGCGACCCCCCCTCTCCGTCCCCACATGCATAAAGGAGAAGACGGGGAGAAATCCCTTCGGGCTGCGTCAAAATTTGCTCACACATACTATCTCCCCCCATCCCCCTGCTCATTCCACCTCATGCATCACAACATCATCCATATACAACCATTCTCCATTCACCCCTATCTTCTGTCCTCTCCCATCCTTCCTCAACAGACATTCCCCTCTTCCCCAAAGCCCCCCTTCACCCCATCCATCCACCTCATCCTAGGACGTCCCTTCATGCTCACTCCCTCCACATCTGCCTTCCATACGTATTTTATTAGTCTTTCTTCACTCATTCTTTCCATGTGTCCAAGGGATTATTAGTTCATGTTAATGTGTGTTCTGTGTCATCTGTGTGGTGGTTCGGTCTGGAGCAGCTTGAATCTGTGGCCAAACCTATTCTATGTTGATACTGTTAGTGATGGATGGTGCGTTGGTCATAAGCATTGCTAGTGGGGGTTTTATCAGGCGTGGGAGGGTATTTTTCTCTGGGGCTCATGTGAAAGAATAAAGTTATGAGTGAACATATTATGGATAAAAGTAAAATGGCATGATGTACAAGGAATGATGGTGGTGGCAAGTTGAATTGAAGAGTGTTAGGTTTGAGAGAGATTTAACTATTTCAGGTCATATGGATGTGGAGGTCTGTTTTGAAGGAAGGAAATAAGTAGGTGAAATGAAAATTTTAAAATGTTTGAAATTGGCATGTGGAGATGGATGCAAAGAGGAGATTGTATGAAGGAGTGGTTGTATCATGATATGGAGAAGATTCTGAGAGTATAAGGA
This sequence comes from Oratosquilla oratoria, assembly GCF_046742065.1. Classification (NCBI taxonomy): domain Eukaryota; kingdom Metazoa; phylum Arthropoda; class Malacostraca; order Stomatopoda; family Squillidae; genus Oratosquilla; species Oratosquilla oratoria. Next base: position 50,906,256 of record NC_134806.1, read on the forward strand.
AGATGGAGAGGAAGAGAGTGAATGTTTTTGAGATGAGGTGTGGGAGAGATATAGGGTATCCAGAAACAGAGGGGCTTTCCTGCCACTTTTTCTGGTTTTGAGTTTAGTACAGATATGAATATATATATATATATATATATATATATATATATATATATATATATATATATATATATATATATATATATATATGGGAGAGGAAGAGAGTGAATGTTTTTGAGATGAGGTGTGGGAGAGATATAGGGTATCCAGAAACAGAGGGGCTTTCCTGCCACTTTTACTGGTTTTGAGTTTAGTACAGAGATGAATATATATATATATATATATAAATATATATATATATATATATGGGAGAGGAAGAGAGTGAATGTTTTTGAGATGAGGTGTGGGAGAGATATAGGGCATCCAGAAACAGAGGGGCTTTCCTGCCACTTTACTGGTTTTGAGTTTAGTACAGATATGAATATATATATATATATATATATATATATATATATATATATATATATATATATATATGTGGGAGGATAAGCCTTTCATGATCTATGCTTAACTCTTGTCCAGAACAGGGGCATCCTTGCCCTTTTTACTGGTTTTGAGTTAAGCACAGATATTGAAAGGCATAAGCCTTCTCTGTATAAATATATATGTAAGTGTATATGTGTATATATATATATATATATATATATATATATATATATATATATATATATATATATCTGCTGAACTCAAAAACAGTAAAAGTGGCAGGGATGCCCATGTTTCTGGACACCTCATATACCAGATGCTACAAAAAGGGATAAATTAAGAAATGTGAAGGTGAGACAAAGAGAATGGGAAGAAAGCTGTTGGGCAGGGTAGAATAGTGTGTTACACTGAGGTTGTTTGGGAATATAAAAAGAAAATAAATGAAGACTGGTAGGGATAATGTGGAAAGCTGAAGGGGATGAAGTGAGCATGAGAGGAAGACCAAGAATGAGATGCCTGTTGAGCAAGGAAGTAAGAGTGCAAACAAAAGGAGTGAATGGAAGGAGGTTATGGAGGATAGGCTGAAGCAGCCAAAATCGTGTTATCATCTGTTTTGGAATTTTATTGAGTGGATGAGGAGAAGGGGTTGTCTGTATAAAAGGAATCCTCTAAGATCCAGCTATGGAAGAGCTATGCCTCACTGCATTTATTTATTTTATTTTATTTATTTATTTATTATTTTTCTATTAATCCCATAGAAGTGTGGTGGGGGATGGGTCAACCTTTCATATTGGAGATGATGAGACAGGAAGAGTGTTTGAATGGATTTTGGTTGTGTATGTGGGTGAGTACATTGAATGTAAGAACATAGGAATAAAGGAGACTGCAAGAGACCATAAGGCCTATACTAGGCAATTCCGTGTCTGTTATCATCAATCATCCCTTGCCATAAAGTTTTCAAACCTTAAAACAACTGATAGTTTCAGTGCTTACTACATGGTTACTAAGTCTATTCCATTCATTAACCATTCAATTGGTAAACCAGTTCTTCATTATTTCCTTCTTAAATCTAAATTGACAAGGCCACTTGTATGACTCCATCCACTACCACACCCTACACATGTATTAGCTAATGATGAAATATTTTATGTATTTAATAGAAGACCCTTCATCAGCAAGGAGCTAAGATAAAAGGGAAAACAAGTGACGGACAGAAGTGGGATGGGTGGGGGTGCGTGTATGCCTTGGCTGACTCTCTCCCTTATAAGGACAAAGAATCCTCATTGTTCACTTTAAACCCACTATCGGAGAAATAATGTCGGAAGTACAGGAAAACTGTATATTTCGACTACTATCTGTAGTCCTCTGCTGGAGAGGACTACAGATAGTAGTCGAAATATACAGTTTTCCTGTACGATACTTCCAATATTATTCCTCCGATAGTGGGTTTAAAATGAACATTTACAATTTCCAAGCCTCATTGTATACAGAAGGAATTTTAAGATCTTCAGATATGTCTTGTTATTCCTTATACAAACATGCTTTATGTGTACAGAAACGGAATGTTTTAATCATTCTTTCAATTTGCGTCTTTTTATATTTTCAGGAGATGCAGAGATTCGCATACATTCCTTCCACCCGAGTAGATAGTCATATATATTTGTATTCAAATGAGCATCAACATCAGTATTTCAAGTACCATTAATAAAAGAGTTTAACATTTCATTTGTATTTTATTTACTTTGATTTGAAAATAAAGAATTCTTGATTATGACTTAAATTGTCCTACCTTGTGTGAGTAAATTTTGACGCAGCCCGATGGGATTTCTCCCCGTCCTCTCCTTATATGCAAGGGGGGACGGAGAGGGGGGGTCGCCGATTAAATGAAGCGGCCTTGCTATGGATGTGCTGTGTCTTGCGGCACTGCTTCTGACCCGGGGTGGTGGGCAGGGTGCAGGGATGACCCGTCATCCAGGAGGTGCTCAGATGAGAGGGAGGGTGGGAGGGGTGTGGAGTGCATGTAGGGATGAAATGGATGGGAGTGTTTTTATGCCTTTCCCTTTTTGGCTACCTCCCTTGTAAGGGGGAAAAAGCCTTGGTATATGTATGTATGTATGTACCTTGTGTTTTGGGGAGGGCTTGAAAATACTGTTGAGTAAAGTTTGTTAGGTTTGTATGAGAGATGAACATTTGTTTCAGCGAGTCATGAAAAGAATTATTATTTATTTATTTTATATATTTACTTATTTTTATTTTATTTATTTATCATTATTTCTTTTTAAAGAAGTGAAGTCACAACATCATCCATATACAACCACTCTCCACTCACCTCTGTCTTCCATCCCCTCCCTTCCCCCTCAACAGACACCCCCCCTCCCCCCCAAAGCCCCCCTCACCCCATCCCAGGACGTCCCCTCATGTTCACTCCCTCCACATGGATGTGCTGTGTCTTGCAACACTGCTTCTGACCCAGGGTGGTGGGCAGGGTGCAGGGATGACCTGTCATCCAGGAGGTGCTCAGATGAGAGGGAGGGTGGGAGGGGTGTGGAGTGTATTTAGGGATGAAATGGGTGGTAGTGTTTTTATGCCTTTCCCTTTCTGGCTACCTCCCTTGGAAGGGGGAAAAAGCCTTGGTATATGTAAAGAAGTGAAGAGAGTGAGATGGGGTGAGTTAAAGAGGAAAAGGTGCAGATGGACAAATGTGGAAATGAAGCTGGTAAGCGAAAGTTGGGTGGAGTATTTCAGAGAATTGTTGAATGCGGAGGATGTTAGGGATTGATTTTTGGCAGTGGGAGATGGTAGGAAAATGACAGGGCTATAGGAAAAGATGAAATATAAAAAGTATTGAGAGTGATGGAAACAGATGAGTGTGAATGAAGCCGAATTCACACTCTGACAAGAACCACACTGGCACACCTGTGCTTAGGATGACATCTATCGATTAAGTAGTACCTACATAGAATAGGTCTGACCACAGATTTGAATTGCCCCAGATGGATCCACTACACAGAGAATATAAAACAGCTCATACTAATAAGTCTCATACTAGCAATCCCCAGACAACAACATAATATATCTTTCCTAAGTGACTTGTGGTCTTTTACAAGAGAGATTAAAGACAATGGGTTGATTGATTGATGGATCTGATGAAGGCTTGTGACAGGGTGGACAGGAAAGCATTGTGGAAAGCGATGCATATGTGTAGAATAAGAGGAAAGTTGTTAATGGCAGTCAATTTTTTTTTTACGTTTTTGTGCTGGGAACGGAGAGAGCGAGTGGTTTGAGGTGATGTTGAGGCTGAGCCAGGGTTGTGTCATGTTGCCATAGTTGTTCAATGCGTTCATGGATGGGGTGGTACGGGAGGTAGATGTGAGGATGATGGGCAGAGGATCAGAGATGGTTAGAGAGACTGGAGGCCAAGAAAATGATGAATGAAAGAGGGGAAGAGGACTTTGAGTAGAAGGAAATGTTTGTTGAGCAGGGAAGGGAGAGGGCAAGAGATAGGTGTGGGTGTAGAGTGGTTGTGAAGGGATGATGACTTGATGCAGTCAGAAGGAATTTCTTCTTTTCTGTCATGTATATTCACATGGATGAGGAGGGAGGGAGGGTCGCCATGTAATGAAGCAGTGGGGGTAAACCAGTTTTGGCTGTTGGGCACTGTAAGGATTCTAGCCTTTGAAAGCTTGTTTTTTTACAGGGAGGAGAGGAGAAAAGGCAAATTTCCAGTATTTATTGGAACATATAGTGATCAACAAAATCATAATATTGAAAAAAAAAAGTGAAAATGGGCAAGGTGTTTTGCAGAAAATTCTGCATCATGGGTTAGGAGTCTGTTTATCTATTTGAAAGGTAACATTTCATGGAGAGGTAACATCTGGGTCTCTCCATTCTTACTGTAGCCATTTTGCCGTCTTCCTCACGGCTTGCGGATACTGCCCGCCGACGCACTGCACATGTCATTTATGATTATTATTATTATTATTAATATTTCTGGTAAATAAACATGTTTGTTGTCTTTATTTCTTGTGTATTTTGTGTATAGGTAAGTATGTTGGTTGTCTTTACTTTTTGTGTATTCACTGTATTGTATTGAATATGATGGTTATGTGGCCTTCCCACCCTCGTCATCCTCTCAGTTATTTGGTCCGCTGTGTAAAAAGTTTGGTGACCCTTGATCTAAGGCATGAGCTCTTTGCCTTTGTGGATTGCCCGGATGCGAGGGCCTCAGCATTTGTACTTCTCAGATTGAGGCTTCGCGTTCAGAACGAGGACGAGATTGTTTACCTGTACATTAATGGCAGACTGCAATTCCTTTATAATAACGTCCTACAGGATTGTCAAGCGTTGGGGGTCCATATCCTCTCTAGTCCCCCAGTGCACTCCTCTCCTGTAGGGAGACATTAAACAACCTCACCAGCCAATCCACTATCACTGTTCTTCCGCATGGCACCCATCCAACCCAGATGCCTCACTAGCTTTCATCATTTTCAATGTTCTTTGTACCTCATCTTTTCCAATAATCCTATAATTTTCTTTTCCTATCACTGTCCTTTTCTTAGTTCTTTCCACTGCCTTAATCAATCCCTACCTAACCTCTGCCACATTCAACAACTCTCTAAAATATTTTACCCTCACTGCCTTCACTTTCATGAGCATCTGTCCATCTGTATTATTTATTTTTTTCCTCTGTAAGTTGCACAACCCCGCTTTCTTCACTTCCAAAAAGTCTTTTTAGTCCTTTTTGATTTTTTCTGTCATATTCCTACCCCATTCTGCATCTGCTCTCTCATTGTTTTCTACACTTTGTCTTTTGCTTCTTTCTTCTTGTGGCTTTCATGTGTTTCCTCTGCACCCAATCCACATGCGCTAACTTTCTATTTTCAATCACTGCTTTCACCTTTTCATCCCACCATTAACTGCTTCTCTCTCTGTTCTCTCACATCCTCCTCTTCCCACATACCATCTTTGCATGTATTTCACTTCCTCCTTGAAACACCCATTCTTTTTCCACCCCTGCTTCCTTTATATCCCTCACCACCTTACACACTTCTCTCAGCTTCTAGTAGGCTTTCTTTCATAGGAACATAAGAACGGAGACTACAAGAGACCATAAGGCCTACACTAGATTGTTCCATGTCCCTTACCATTTCCAATCTTCTCCGAAAATGACCAATTGCTTCAGCCCTCGCTACATGGTTACTAAGTCTATACCATTCGTTAACCGCTGTAATGGTAAACCAGTTCTTACCTATTACTCTCCCAGCTCTCCTTTGGGAACATGAACGTCCAGAACTATTCCAATTCTCACCTTTGACATCACAACGTAATCCATTAATACACTATCAACCACCCTTACGACCACCTCCCTTTCCCATGTGTAATTATTCTTGTCTCTCTTTTTAAATATTGTGTTTGCTATTCTCATTTCTCTAAATATATCTCTACCATCAATTTTCAACTATGACTTTTATCTGTCACTCTAAATGTCCCTACCACTTCATCTATTGTCTTATCTACTCTAGCATATATTGACATGCCTCCCAAAAATCTCTTAAGTACATATCTAAATATATCTAGAAAGCCTCCCTTTCCTCTACACTCTTCTCATTACTAGACTCATATGCGCTTACAAAGACCCACATCTCCCCAGCTTCACCTTCAATCACATTCATTTTGATGAAACTTCTTCCCACTCCACCACACGCTTACCTATCTCCTCACTTACCAGTAGAGTCACCCTTTCCTTCCCTCGTCCTCTCCTCACTCCCAACACCCTCCCCTCCACACTCTCAAACTCAAAACCATCCCGCCCCTTCAACTTAGTTTGACTTATCGCCAACACATACACATTTTCGGAAACCTACTGTCTATATCTCCTTTTCCTCTCATCTGTACCACAGCCACGCACATTTATTAACCCAAACTTTAGGGCTGTTTGACAAGCTCCTCACGGAACCTCTTATGACTCGATTTCTCGTAGGGTAATTATACAGACAGCAAGATCCCTAGTCCCATCATTCCGTCCCATCTAGTCTCCTTTTATGACTCGCATGGGAAACTTAGTAGCAGTATTCTTTGTCCCCCAGAACCGAAGAGGTGGCAAAGGACATTTTTAAAGGAGCAACACAGAGGAAGGATAAAAGTAACACATAAGTATCTTTCACCACCACTGTTACTCAGTTTAATGTTCAGTTGTGTGGTCTCCTTTCGCCATTCTGTTGTTGCTATGGGCCAACTTTCTTTCGTGTATAGTTTGGCATTTCGTCTCTCACTTTCTACTTTCTTTTCACCATTGTCTTGTTACGTATGAATAGTCAATCACAATATTCTTCTGTAGGAAGCCCCTTCACTTCCAATCATTCGACTTAGTCAAGTTCCATTACCCTGTATAAGAGAGGGGAATTAAACTGAGCTTAAATCTTCTTACGTTTCTTCCCGAATGATAACACACTTAGTTCGTTTAGTTACACCAAGGGACTCCCATCTGGAATCCTCAATTTGTTCACTAGGTCAGTTTGCATTGACGTCATGATTTCTTTAGTCCAATGATCTTTACTTTTACATTCTAGTACTCCCCCTAAGGACGTGACTTTATTCCCATAAACAAATTGAATTTTCTCCACTCTCCAATCAGAAAGGCTGTTACAATCCCCTTAAGCAATACTGCTTACTCAAGCAATCTCTAAATCAATGCACAATTGACTTAGTTTACATACTAATACAGCAATGAAATCGGGTCCCCAGCGGTTGTTTGTGAACATTTAGGCGAGGAGCGAGCTTGTGCAATTCCTTCGCCTACGAACTCTTGTTTATCAAACACCCAAGTCATAAAGATGAAATTCTCACCACCCATCCCTCTATCTACCTCACCTGTCTACCTTTATCTACAAGACTCATCTGCGAGGCTCTTACAGTATCATCGTTCCTTTACAAATAGAGATTCTTAATTAACATGAACGAATGTGTGGTTCTGGTCCGTAGGGGCACCCTAAAACAGTTCCTGAAATATTGGCTGCAGGCTACCATGGAATCAATACCTTATTTCGGTTTATATATACAGCACAAATACACGCATACACATACACACGACTCGTGGCGCAGTGGTAGAGTTCCCGGCTGCCACTACGGTGGTCCGGGTTCGAATCCCGCCCACGACTGAAATAATTTCAGTACCGTTGCGCTGCGGATCGTTACTCCAACTCTCGTGGACGGGGAGTTGGGGGTGTGTGTGTGCGTGTAAGATCACATCATTACCCATAGATTGGTCATATATATGAGATTTGAGCTCTCTTCTGGGAGGGAAATAGCTGTCGATCACGAGTCCAACACGTGATCCAAGACCATGGTGAATCACACATTTATATAGGCTGCATATGCATGGACACATGTATACATACACACATACACAAACACATGTATAAACGCGCACACACGTATAGGCTACATATACATATATACATGTACACACAGACACACATGCACGCACCCAAACACATACACACACACGCACAAATACTTACAAACATACACACACACAAACACACACACACACACACACCTCGTGGCGCTGTGGTTAGAGTTCTTCCCTGTCACTACGGCGATCCGGGTTCGACTCCCACCCAGGGCTGAAATAATTTCAGTATCGCTTCGCTGCGGGGTGTTACTCCAACTCTCGTGGGCGGGGAGTTGGGGATGTGTGTGCGTGTAAGGTGACAGTATTACTAGATCGGTCATACAAACTCTGAGCTCTCATCCGGGAGGTTAATAACTGTCGATCATGAGTCCAACATATGGTCCAAGACCATGGTGAATCACACACATATTTACTTTGTTTTAATGCCCCCCGTCACCGGATATATTGACGGAATATATTGACGGAGATTGTCTCTTGTGTAAATCTCATTGAATGTGATAGCCACTTGTGAGTTTATTATCATAAAGACGTATTTTGTACCCAAAATCGCGACCTAGTAATAGTGTTTACTTACACTCAAGTCATTAACTTTCTTTTTATGGCATATGGAATTTTTTAAGACAAAATCTCCCGCCCATATATATATATATATATATATATATATATATATATATATATATATATATATATATATATATATATATATATATATACATATACATATATATATATATACATATATATATATATATATATACATATATATATATATATATATATAATACACACACACACACACACACACACACATGTGTTTCCGTATGGTCACCGAATCTCATTAAAGACATTGACAGACTGGATAAAGTACAACGGCGAGCCACAAAACTGATTCCAAATATCAAAAATAAATCATACGAAAATCGACTAAAACATATGAATCTGTTTTCCCTAAAAAAGCGTAGACTCAGAGGTGACTTGATGCAGGTCTTTAAGATTTTAAAGGGAATTGACAACATCAAAAGTGACCAAATTTTCACATTGAATGAGAATCAGACAAGAAACAATGGTCTCAAACTGCCCGGAAATAGATTCAATTTGGAAGTAGGTAAAAACAACTTTGCCAACCGTGTAGTTGATGAATGGAATAAACTTCCTGCACAGGTAGTGCAATGTAGTTCAGTTCGAAGCTTTAAAAATCATTTAGATAAACACCTAAGCGAGATGCTGTAATGATTATGATTGATTTTATATTTGTTTTTGTTTTATTATCATTTGTCTGCTTGATTTTCATTTATTATTAGTTATATGTCAATTTTTTATTATCTACTATTTACCTGTTTGTTTATTATTTAACTATACCTATGTATTTATTTATGTATTTTATTTGTTATTTACATTATTATAGTTTTTATTTATTATTTTATCATTATGATTTTTTTTTTCGCATCCGACCTCGATATGGACCAAAGGTCTCCTGTCGGCATGCTCCGCCTTTGTAATCCTTTCTTTGGCAATTAATCAAATACATGAAGTGCAGATAATGAAAACAACACAAAGTTCGAAATTACAATTACAATTGCCGATGATAACACAAAAAAACATGTAAGTTAATTTCCATTGCGGTCCTCATTAGACTGTTTTTCTACACTAAGTTCTACAGACAACATACGTAGGGGTTAAAGGGACCAGAAAGTCATGAGTAATGCAATCACTACACACGTTACACATAAACATTATCATAGAATTGCTAATACTACTGAAATATTCGTAACACGCAGGATTGAGACCAAGATTTGAGCACCATCATAATAAAGGAACATTGCATTATGCATCAGGAACAACAGAATATTACTAAAAGGTACCAAAACAGTATGAGTGAATACCAGATCAGTGTAGTACCATCATGGATATACTACATTATTCTACAGCTGTAGTAGCAGCAAGTGTAGGATAATAAAGGGGTATCCATCCCAGGGTAAAAGTAAATATCAAGTACCACAGGATAGAAGGTAGCAGGCTATCAACAATATCAACATGTTGTTATAGTGAATGTTACATGGCAGCTTGGGTCACCTATCAATTAATTCCAAAATTTACCTGTACCTCAGGACGGAGTGGGCAATTACGCATTAGCTTGAACACCAGGAAGTAGTACATTATAACCCGAAGCACCAGAAATAGGGTACAGGGGACCAGTACTCGTATGAGTAAAATAAGGAGATCGAGGGAAAGGTCCAATTACCTTGTTCCCTGGTACCCTAATTCACCAGACTTGTATTATGATCAGATCATAACTGTTCTCAGACCATACCTGAAACATATACCATACTATGACAAGCAAAACAAAGGTGGAAACCAGTTATGAACATAAAACATTTTTGTACTACGCTAAACCTCTGAAGGTCAGAATAGTTATAAGTGAACGCAGATTTGGATGGTATTACTCATGGAGTCTGGCACCCCTCACTAGGCTAGTAGTACAGAGTATATATATATATATATATATATATATATATATATATATATATATATATATATATATATATATATATGTGTGTGTGTGTGTGTGTGTGTATGTGTGTGTGTGTATTCGGTGGAGTCCTATTATAGGGTGCCCAATGGTCACCGTCGTCATTATGACGGTACCCCCATATATCTATGAGGAATTTCCCTTTTCACTATCACGGACGTGTCAGTTAGCAGTGGGTCCTCTTTATCAACATATTTGACTCTAGACCATTTGCAGGTGACGAACCAACTAATCGAGAAAATGACAGAATACAATATACCCTTTTATTTAGCTTTTGTAGATTACGAGAAGGCCTTTGACACGGCAGAATAAATAGCAATAGCTTGCTACGGAAACAGTGTGCATTTAAACAGATTAAGGGTTCTAGAAAATATTTATGCGAAAAATACCGGTATAATTGTACTACATAAAGATACAGAAAAGATCAAGATCGAGAAAGGAGTACGGTAAAACGATACCATTTCACCCAAATTATTTACAGCTTGGAAGAGATTTTCAGAAGGTTGAGTTGGGAAGAGAAAGGTTTGAAGATTAATGGCGAATATTTGAACCATCTAAGATTTGAGGATGACATTATTCTTATTTCAGAAAGAGCAGAAGACTTGCAAGATATGCTGAATTATTTGAACATGTCTCAAAGTAGGTTTAAAAGGAATAATAGTAAAACCAAAGTAATGTTCAATGTTCAACACGAAAGTTCAAAGTAAAGATATTATAATCGATGGTGAGAGTCTTTAAGAAGTTGAAGATTATAATTGTTTAGGCCAGATAGTGAAAATGACCAAAAAACCATGATAATGAAATAAAAAGGCGTATTACAATTGGTTGGAAAGTGGTAGGTATGATAAAATCCTGAGAGGATCTCTACCTTTATGTTTGAAACGTAAAGTTGACAGTCAATGCATTCTGCCAGCAATAATCTACGGACGTGAGACCAGGAAACTGACGAAGGCGATGGAAACAAAACGAAGGACTGCACAGAGGAGAATAGAGAGATCAGTGATGGGAATAACACTGAGAGACCGAAAGAGAGCAAGTTGGGTGAGAGAGCAGACTAGAGTGAAAGATATTGTGGGGTGCGGTAAAAGAGAGGAAGTGGAATTGGGCAGGTAAGTTAGTGCGAACGACTGATGAGCGATGGAGTAAGTGTGTTACTGAGTGGACGCCGCGAGATGGGAAGCGTGGAAGAGGGAGACCAGACAGAAGGTGGAGAGACGAGATTGGGAAGTTTGCAGGAGTGACGTGGCAGAGGTTGGCGCGGTCATTATGCGAATGATGGAATGCTACGAAAGAGGCCTTTGTTCAACAGTGGACTCAGGATGGATGATTTGATTGAATTGATCTGATATGCGTATTTTTAATTCATTTTTGCATGAATTTTAAAGATCATAATAAAGAAATAAAAATGTAAACAAATAGATAAATAAAATGCATGATAAATGAAAAAAGGCAAAGTACCTAGAATTGAGTTTATATCAACACCACACAGGTGATCAGTCGCCGGTTACCAGCTCGTTGAAAACAAGAGTATTGAAGGATATATTGGTCCCAGTCCGGGAACAGAATGCCAACCCCTCAGGGTTGCGTCCATAAATGGATAAATGCGAGCGACTGGTCCGTAGCCTTAAACATTGTTTAATACATCAGAATAGGCTTTTACTGATACTATAAGCCGTCACTGCACACCTTGTGCAAGGGGATTGTGGCAGGGGTGTATATGTGTGGAAGCTCTCATTGGGAAGGTCATGGCTGCCAATCACGAGTCCAACACGTGACTCAAAACCGTTGGTGAGTCATATTTTTATATTTTTCTTTCCCCATTTGATAAATATATGATAGATATGTCGACCATCTATCTTGGATTGATTTTTACATTGTTGAACGAGTAAATCGTCTTAAAATATTTTCTTTAGAAGTTTGGGCCATGTGATAGGGTGACATGACACCAAATAGTGCGTTCGTATCATATTACGCTGCTCTGTGTCGCAGCAAACCTGGAAATAAAAGGTTTCTCTCTCACTCTCTCCCCAGACATGACTCATAGCTGGCTGCTCTAGGTACAAGTCGTCTCCATAATTATTTTTGTTTTCACGTAGCTATTCCCCAACTGGTATATTAATACAGAAGTATTAAGATTAAATTATAAATACCAGATTTATGTTAATGTTGGGGATTCAAATTTGTGTTGAGTTTTTCTTTTTTTCTTTTTTTTACGAAACGAAGTCTGGCAGAACGGAGATGACTCATCGGAGTATCTATCACTATTTGGCAATGACCGAGTCGCCTCCCACTGGCCATATGGTCTATTTTCCAGCAGTTAATAAGGAACTTTTGTCTTTGTAGATTTGGGATTTGGATAACCTTGGCAATACCGGAAGGGGTCATCGACTCTGAGTTGATAATCTACTGAGGATCAACTATGAGGTCGACAATTGCGATTTGAATGTAAACAAATGCTCCCTCGCTACCTTGGTTCACTTCTCGCATATAAGGACGGAGTGTGGAAGCTTGTTCGCGGGAGGTATCTCATTTAAGACTGCGAGTTCGATTATTTACTAAACTTTTAAGCGCATATTTTTCCCGCCTGTCCTTCGAAGGAATTTGAATTTAAAGAACCATTTGTTGGCAGTTACGGGGGAGTTGTAACGGACATAGTTGATTTCCGATGTAAACCGAAAGTGTTTTGTATTTTTCCCTTTGTTTGGTAGTATTTCAAAATGAAACATTCGCTCTTTCTGACAATTTTTTTATTTATTGATGGTCTTGTGTGTAGAATGTACTTCTATTATATTACAATAGTTGTTCATAATATTCCACTATTTGTGTGTGTTAAGATTTTTTCTATAATGAGAAAACTGGCTAGTTTAAAAACGTCGGAAATGGAACAATGGCAACTGATACAACACAACTAGACCATGGGAAGGATTCACTGTGATCCTTTTAAATCAGCTCCCCAGTTCTCGAAACGTCCACCTGACCTACGTTGGCGTTAGGGATAAAATCAGTTTCCATGTTTGAAATAAAGAAAACAAAAACTGTATTTGATTATCTAAGCGTTATGACGACACGCGACTCGAATGCAACAATGTCGGTCAGTCTACACAGGGGGACCAAGCAGCGTCGAGGTTGTTATAGACTGCTGGACATTTAGAAGGTTTCTGAGGATACTGCGCGCATACATAATAAGCTTTAGAGACGCATTGTCTCTTATGGCGACTGCTCAACATCTCAAGCAGGTGTTCCCTTGCTCATCTGGAGCTGAAATCTCCCGCGCGGGTCAGAATGTCGAGACAAGTCGTGCAGGGCGGTCGTGATCGATTGTGTTCATTGAACGTTAAAACGCGTTAATCAACCTTTTTATTTTGATGTGTTCTTCAGTGTTATTCATGGTAACAAAAAGTGTTTTATGTGTTGTGAGATGAAAACATAAGCCAGTTCATGAATATTATCGTGTTATAGAGTGAACGTTACAGTTTGAAATGGTTATGTGAACGAAATGTATTCAAAAACGTTGTTTAACATAAAATGTTGACAAGACGACTTTGGCCTGTGTGAAATGACGGTTACAAAAATCACAATTGATGTCAGAAAGTTTCCGAAAATGATGAAATACCTAAAAAAATAGAACGACAACCATAAATTATACAATATATTTTTTCATTGGGAGCATGAATGATAATGACAATAATGAAAATAATTCTATATATGGACTTGAAACTTTAGTGGACGCATTTGATAAAGAAACAAATCTCCAGAAGTGAATAAACAAATAAATGAAATAAAGTGTTATGTGATCCAGCCAAGAAACCAAAAATGGAAATAGATAAATAAATGGAAATAAATAAAATATTTAAAACAAAATATCGGCGGAATAATAAAAAACAAAATAGTAGTTACATGAGTGATCAAAATAATTACAAATCGTTAGAAATTTAAAATATAATCACAGATTGTACACAACGTAGGAGAACTTATTTGGTGTACACTAAGTACACACTCACCTCCACTCACCTCCACTTACCTCCACACTCACTTCCACCTACATGGGACTCCGCATCTCCTCCTCTTCCTCCTCGTCCTCCTTCTCTTCCTCCTCTTCCTCCTCTTTCTCCTCCTTTTCTACTTTTCCTCTTCTCCTCCTTCTCTTCCGCTTCTCCCATTCTCCTCCTCCTTCTCTATTTCATCTCCTCCTCCTCTACCTTCTCTCCTCCTCTCCTTCCTTCTCTTCTCCCCTTCCTTTTCTCCTCCTCTCCTCCTCTCCTCCTCCTCTTCTTCTCCTCTCCTCTTCCTCCTTTTCTCCTCCAACCTCTTCTCCTATTCTTTCTCTCTTTCTCCTCCTCTCCTCTCCTCCTCCTCCTCCCCTCCTCCTCTCTTCCCCTCCTCCTCCCCTCTTCCCTTCCTCCTCCCCTCCTCCTCCCCTCTTCCCCTCTTCCCCTCCTCCTCCCCTCCTCTCCTCTTCCCCTCCTCCTCCCCTCCTCCCCTCTTCCCCTCCTCCTCTCCTCTTCCTCTCCTCCTCCCCTCTTCCTCTCCTCCTCCCCTCTTCCGCTCCTCCCCTCCTCCGCTCCTCCCCTCCTCCGCTCCTCCCCTCCTCCCCTCCTCCCCTCCTCCTTCTCCTCTCCTATCCTCTTCCCCTCTTTCTCCTCCTCTCCTCCCCTCCTCCTCCTCTTCTCCTTCTCTTCTTCCTCCTCCTCCTCCTTTTCTCCTCCACCTCTCCTCGTTCTCCTCCTCCTCCTCCTTTTCTTCTCCACCTCTCCTCCTCCACCTCTCCTCCTCCTTTTAGACTCCACCTCTTCCCGTCCTCCTCTCCTCCTCCTCCTCCTCCTCTTCTCCTTTTCTCCTCTACATCTCCTCCTTCTCCTCCTCTATTCCTCTTCTCCTTTTCTCCTCTACATCTTCTCCTCCTCCTCTTCCTCGTTAGGGCCAGTACGCCTTCTGTTGTTTGTTCTTCCTTTGTGTTCTCTCCTCCTCCTCCTCTTCCTTCTCTCCTCCTCCTCTCCTCTTCCTCCTTTTCTCCTTCACCTCTTCTCCTCCTCTCCTCCTCTCCTCCTCCTCCTCCTCCTTCTCTCCTTCTCCTTTTCTCCTCATCCTCTCCGCTTCTCCTCCTCCTTCTCTCCTTCTTCTCTATTCCTCCTCCTTTTCTCCTCCTCCTCCTCTTCCTCCTCTCCTCCACCTCTTCTCCTCCTCTTCCTCTTCCTTCTGTACTCCTCTCCTCCTCCTCTTCTCCTTCTCCTCCTCCTCCTTTTCTCCTCCCTCTCTCTTCCTCCTCCTCCTCCTCTCCTCCTCCTTTTCTCCTCCCTCTCTCTTCCTCCTCCTCCTTTTCTCCTCCACCTCTCCTCCTCCTCCTCCCCTCCACCCCCTTCTCTCCTCCTCCTTCTCTACTCCTCCTCCTTTTCTCCTCCTCCTCCTCTTCCCTTTTCTTCCTCCTCCTCCTCTCCTCCTCCTCTCCTCCTCCTCCTCTTCCTCCTCTTCCTCCTCTTCCCCCCCGACCTCCATACAACAACATCTCCTGGCCGGCCTGCACACTCATCTGCTTTCTCTTCTCAGTTGGAGAGCCTAGCCTGCACGTGGCCTGCACGTGGCCTGCACGCGACCTGCACACAGTCTAAAATGAGTACTCAACACTTCTCCTCCTCCTCCTCCTCTTCCTCTCCTTCTATTCCTTCTCCTCTTCCTTTTCTTTCTCCTTTTCTTCTTCGTCTTCTTCCTCCTCTTCTTCCTCCTTTTCCTCCTCCTCCTCTTCCTTCTTTTTCTCCTTTTCCTCCTCTTCCTCTTCCTCTTCTTCCTCCTCCTCCTCTTTCTCATTTTCCTCCTCTTCCTTCTCCTTTTCCTCATTCTTAATTCTCTTCCTCTTTTTATTTCTCCTCTTCCACTCCTTCTCTTCTTCCTCCCTTTTCTTCTTTTCCTCCTCTTCTTCCTCTTCCTCCTCCACCTCCTCTTCCTCCTCTTCTTCCACTCCTTTCGCCTCCTTTCCCCCCCTGCTCTTCTTCCCCCTTTTCCTCCTCCTCTTCTTCTTCCTCCTCCTCTTTCAGTCCCATTTCTAATCTTCCTCCTCCTCCTCCTCCTCCTCCTCCTGTTTCACCTCGTCACCTTTGACACTCCTTCCCTTTCCTCCTCCTCTTCTCCTCCTCTCCTCTTCTCTCTTCTTCTCGCCTCTCTCCTTCCCTTCCTCTCTTCCTTTCTCCCTCTCCTCTCTCCCTCCTTCCCTCCTCTTCCCTCTCCTCCCTCCCTCTGTGCCTCTCCCCTCCTTCTTTCCTCTCCTCCCTCCCTCTTTGCCTCTCTCCTCCTCCTCCTCCTCCTCCATCTCCTCCTTCCCTCCTCCCTCTCCTCACTCTTTCCCTCCTCCTCCCTTCCCTCCCTCCCTCTCCATATTCCCTCCTCCTCCTCCCTCCCCTCCCTCCTCCCCTCCTCGTCCCTCCATTGGCTTGTCTGCCCTTTTTGCATGCAAACGGTTCAATTATCCCCTCCTCCTCCTCCTCCTCCTCCTCCTCCTCCTCCTCCTCTTTCCTTCTCTTCCCATGTTCCTATTTCCCTTCTCTTCATCCTTCCTCTTTCTCCTCTTCCTCCTCATTTGCCTTCTCTTTTTCCTCATCTTCCTCTTCCTCTTCCTCCTCTTCCTTTACATTCGCTTCTTCCTCCTCTTCCTCCTCCTTCTCCTTTTCACATTTTCGCCTTTTCCTTCTATTCCTCCCTCCTCCTCTTCTTTATCTTCCTCCTCTGTCTCCTCTTCCTCTCCCACCTCCTTCTCTTCCTCCTCTTCCTCCTCCCCCTCTTCCTCTCCCACCTCCTCCTCCTTCACTTCCTCCTCTTCCTCCTCCTCCTCCTCTCCCTTCTCTTCCTATTTTCCCCTTTTATTTCTCTTCATCCCTCCTCCTCTTCCTCCTCCTCCTTTTTCTCCTCGTCCTCTTCCACCTCCTCATCCCACTCCACCTACTCCTCCTCCTCCTCCTCCTCTTCCACCCTTCATCCCCTTCCACCTCCCCTCCTTCCCCTCCTCCTCCTCCTCCTCCTTCTTATTGTTAACACAGAAGCAACCGCACACTCACACAACACAGACATCAGTCGAGGATCGTTGCCGGATGAGGTGGGGCGCCGGGTTTCCGCTCGGGAGAAAGGAGGGATAACAATTGTCTGATTCTTGTCAGGGTGTCTCTTTCTCTCTCTCTCTCTCTCTCTCTCTCTCTCTCGCTCTCTCTCTCTCTCTCTCTCTCTCTCTCTCTCTCTCTCTCTCTCTCTCTCTCTCTCTCTCTCTCTCTCTCTCTCTCTCTCTCTCTCTCTCTCTCTCTCTCTCTCTCTCTCTCTCTCTCTCTCTCTCTCTCTCTCTCTCTCTCTCTCTCTCTCTCTCTCTCTCCAATTTTTTCCTCTTTGGTCCTCCCCTCCATTTTCACCTCCACATTATGCCCATCACCTCCGCATTCCCTCCATTCTCTTTATTTTATTTTATTTTATTTTATTTTATTTTATTTTACTTTATTTTTGTCGTTTCTAAGCTTTTGTCGTTATGCGACAAACAGCCTTACAACCGCTGCAGTCCACACACCAACAGTCCCCTCCTCCTCCTCCTCCTCCTCCTCTTCCCCCTCCTCCTCCGCTTCTTCCTCCTCCTCCTCCGCTTCTTCCTCCTCTTCCTGCGCTTCTTCCTCCTCTTCCTCCTCCTCTTCATCTTCCTCCTCCTCATCTTCCTCCTTCCTCTTCCTCCTCATCTTCCTTCTCACCTTCCTTCTCACCTTCCTCCTCCTCTTCATTCTCCTCTTCTTCCTCTCCTCGTTCTTCTTCTCTTCCTTTTTCCCCCCTCCTCTTCTCATTCTCCTCCTCCTCCTCCTCCTCCTCCTCCTCCTCCTCCTCCCCTTCTTCCTCTTCTTCCTTTTCCTCCTCCTGCTCTTCTACTCGTTCTCCTCATCTTCCTCCTCATCCTTATCTTACTCCTCCTCATTTTCTCCCCATTCTCCTCCTCATCTTCCTCCTCCTCCTCATCTTCCTCCTCCTCCTCATCTTCCTCCTCCTCCTCATCTTCCTCCTCCTCATCTTCCTCCTCCTCCTCCTCCTCTTCCTCCTCTACTCGTTCTCCTTATCCTCCTGTTGTTCTTCTTCCTCGTCTTCCTCCTCTTCTTCCTCTCCTCTTGTTCCTCTTTCCTCATCATCTTTTTCTTCTTCCTTTTCTTCTCCTCTTCCTCCTTTTCTTCCTTTCCTCTTCCTCCTCTTCTTCCTTTCCTCTTCCTTCTCCTCCTCTCCTCCACACACCTCACCCCTCTCTATAGCACGTGTATACAAAAACAGCTTTCACTTCCTCCTCCTCCTCCTCCTCCTCCTCTTCCATTTCCCCCACTTCCTCTTCCTGTTCTTCCTCTTCCTCGTTTATTTCCTCCACCTCCTCCTCCTCCTCTTCCTCCTCCTCTTCCTCGTTTATTTCCTCCTCCACCTCCTCCTCCTCCTCTTCCTCCTCCTCTTCATCCTCTTCCTTTTCCACCTCCTCTTCCTGTTCTTCCTCTTCCTCGTCCATTTCCTCCTTCTCCTACTCCTTCGCCTCTTCCTCTTCCTCTTCCTTCTCTCCCTTTTCCTCTTCCTGTTCTTCCTCTTCATCGTCTATTTCGTCCTCCTCCTCCTACTCCTCCTCTTCCTCTTTCTTCTCTCCCTCTTCCTCTTCCTGTTCTTCCTCTTCCTCGTCCATTTCCTTCTTCCTCTTCCTCTTCCTCCTTCTCCATCCTTTCCTCTCTCCTCTCCTTCGTCTTCTCTTCCTTCTCTTCCGTTTCTCCTTCCTCGCTCTTCCTCTTCCTCCTCTTCCATAGAAACTCCCTCCATCCTTCTCCCTCCTCCCACCTCCAACGTCCTCCTTTCTCCTCCTCCCTCCTCCAACCTCCCTCCTCCTCCTCCTCCTCCCTCCTCCTCCCTCCTCCTCCTCCTCCTCCTCCTCCCTCCTCCCTCCTCTTTCTTCTCCTCCTCTTCCTTTTCCTCCCTCCTCTTCCTCCTCCTCCCTCCTCCTCCTCCCTCGTTCGTCCTCCCTCCCTCCTTTTTCCCTCCTCCAACCTCCCACCTCCCCCTCTCTCCTCATCTTCCTCCTCTTCCATACAAACTCCCTTCTTCCTCCCTCGTCTTCCTCCCCTCCTCCTCCTCCTCCTCATCTTCCATACAAACTCCCTTCCACTCCTCTTCCTCCCGCCGAGGTCGCGCCTTCCTCCTCCTCCTCCTCCTCCTCCTGCTGGCGTTGGCGAGGTCTCCTCTCTGGCTGGCTGGCTGGCTGGCTGGCTCGCTCAGTCTCGGCTCTTGGCTCAGAGGCAAAAGACGTCCTGGTGAGCCGCCTGGCATGAGCCACCTATATAGTGTGACGTCATAAACGTGATGTGAAATGAGCCACGGTGTAGTGCAATGTGAGCCACATGTGACGTGATATGGAATCTTGAGCCGCATAGTGTGACGAGAGCCATATGTGACGTAAGCCATAGTGTGACGTGATATGGGATCATGAGCCGTATAGTGTGACGTGAGCCACATAATGTGACGTGAGCCACAGTGTGACGTGATATGTGATTGTGAGCCGTATAACGTGGGCCTATATTGGCCACAGGGGTTGTATTGAGCCAGTCATTGTTATTGTTCTTGTTGTTGTTTCTGTTGTTCTTGTTTTGCTCTTCCTTATGATTATTGTTGTCATTGTAATTGTTGATTTCATGATCATTATATTATCATTATTATTATGATTTTTACGATAATTATTATCATCATTATTATTATTATTACTATTATTATTATTATTATTATTATTATTATTATCATTATTATTATTATTATCATTATTATTATTATTATCATTATTATTATTATCATTATTATTTTTGTTCTCTGTTATTGCTATTATTATTACATTATTATTATTATTATTATTATTATTATTATTATTATTATCATTAACATTATTATTATTATTATTATTATTATTATTATCATTATCATTATCATTATTATTACTATTATTATTATTGATTTATTATTATTATTATTATTATTATTATTGTTATTGTTATTGTTATTGTTGTTATTACTATTATTGTTATTACTATTATTGTTATTACTATTATTATTATTATAATTATTACTACAAAGGATTACAAAGAAGCATGCCGACAGGAGACCTTTTGGTCCATAACTAGGTCTGATGCGAAAAAATTATAATAATAAATAAATATATGAATATATAAATATGTAAATAAATAAAAATATAATTGAATAGTAATGAAATAGAGAAATAAATAAATATGTAAAGTTAAACAGATAGTTAAATAGTAAATAATAATAAATTAACATAAATAATAATGAATGATAATCAAGCAAATAATAATAAAAAAGATGATAACAATCAAATAATATAAAATAAATGGCAGGCATTACATTTTGCTTAAGTGTTTGTCTAAACGAATCTTAAAGCTTCGAACTGAACTACATTGCACTGTCTCTGCAGGAAGTTTATTCCATTCATTAACTACACGGTTGGCGAAGTTGTTTCTACCCATTTCTAAATTAAATCTATTTCTTAACAGTTTGAGACCATTATTTCTTGTCGGATTCTCATTCAGTGTGAAAATTTTGTCACTTTTGATGTTATCAATTCCCTTTAGAATCTTAAAGACCTGTATCAAGTCACCTATGAGTTTACGCTTTTATAGGGAAAACAGATTCATATGTTTTAGTCGATTTTCGTATGACTTCTTTTTGATATTTGGAATCAGTTTTGTGGCTCGCCGTTGTACTTTTTCCAATCTATCAATGTCTTTAACGAGATTCGGTGACCATGCGGAAACAGCATTTTCCAAATGTGGGCGAACTAACGATTTATAGAGGTTGTTAATGAGAGATGAACTTTTGAAGTCAAAAGATTGCGTAATCAGCCCTAGAATCTTATTTGCTTTCTCAGAGGCTGAAATACACTGCTTAGATGATTTAAGATCGTTACTGATAATTACGTCGATATTATTTTCACTATCCACATTTGTTAACGAATTTCCAAATAACTTGTAATCGTACTTACTGTTATTTTTACCTATGTGCATAACCTTGCATTTACTTGTATTAAATTTCATTAACCACTTTTCATACCATTCCTGTAGTTTATCTAAATCTTGAATTTCTAATTGGTTTAAGTGATCATTTGCCATCCCGCATAGTTATGTATCATCAGCAAATTTGGAGAAAATGGATTTCAGTCCGTGGTCTATATCATTTATATATACTATGAATAGAAGTGGCCCAAGAACGGAACCCTGAGGAACGCATAAGAGCATAAGAATGAAGGAGACTGCAAGAGACCATAAGGCCTACACTAGGCAGCTCCGTATCCATCACCACCTGTCATCCCCATCCATAAAGCTGTCTAATCGTTTCTTAAAACAACTGATAATTTCAGCGCTTACTACATGGTTACTAAGTCTATTCCATTCGTCGACCACTATATCAGTAAACCAATTCTTGCCTATTTCCTTCTTAAAGCTAAAGTTGTCCAGTTTATAACCATTACTGCGAGTCCTGCCCTGTTGTTTTAACATGACCTTGTTTGCATCACCCTTGTTAAAGCCTTTGATCCACTTGAACACCTCTATTAGATCACCCCGCACTCTGCGTCTTTCCAGAGAGTGTAAGTTAAGGTGCCTAAGCCTTTGTTCGTAAGGCAGATTTCTTAGTCCATGTATCATTTTTCTAACTATTTTTTCCATTTAAAAAAGAACTCTGTTTTCGATCATTCAACCAATTACTAGCCCAACTTAATAGGCTAGCACTTATTCCGTGTGAAGCTAATTTAGTAAGTAGTGTTAGACAAAAACGTTTCCGTCTGAATCCATGCTGGCTATCATTTATCAAACTGTTGCTTTCTAAATGATGTTCGATAGCATCTCTGATGATAGTTTCCATCATTTTTCCTACGATAGAAGTCAAGCTTACAGGCCTGTAATTTTGGGTTTCTTTAATTATTGTTATCATT
>NC_134806.1:50931132-50941132 GCF_046742065.1 Oratosquilla oratoria
CTGGGTCATAATTGGGTAAATATTGAACCCAATTCGGACCATAATTGGATCATAGTTGAGCCATAATTGGATAAAAATTGAAACAAAATGGAACAATAATTGGACCATGAAAGGACCATAATAGGAAAGAAATTGGACCACAATTCAACAAAATTTGGACCAAATTTAGACCATAATAGGAATTATAATTGGATCACTATAGGGCCAAAGTTATTTCCATTTTGGCTCATAATTAAATAGTAAGCCACAGTAGACAATATATCTTTTAGTTATCTCTTCATATATCTATTTATTCATTAATTTATCTATTTGTTTATTTGTCTATTTATTTGTTCGTGTGTTTATTAACACCTTACATACGATGACGTCTAAGAAGGCGTTATCAGGCGCAAGTGAGTTTTCAGTCGTTACAAACATTCTGGGTGAAAGAGAACTGAAATAATAGTTGTGACTTTATATTTTATAATTAGCGTATGGTGATGCATCATCATATGTCGGAAGCTACTGTGCGTGCAAATATTTGACTTATTTATTTGTTTTAATACTTGATTTTTTAATTTGTTCTATTGTTCATCGATTTTGTTCAATTTTCGTCAGTTTTGTACACTTAAATGTGCGTATTTATAATTAATTTTTTATTTTTATTTTATTAATCTTGATTTAGTTAATTTTTTGAATATGTTTATTTTTCTTTTTTATTTGAATAATTTTCGGCAGGATTGTATAACTTATTTTTATACATTCACACTTCTCATACACTTGTTTGGTACAGAAATGAATAAACAAAAGAACGTCGATGGGAATCAGGTTTGTGTCGTCTATTGTCTCCTGCCGGGTGACTCATCGTTTCGCTTTTGTTTTCATTTACTGTTTCTCTGCCTTATCGTGTTGTTTATCGTTGTTGTTTCTTTTGTTATATTTTTAGTTGGCTTTTGTCATGTTATTTTCATTTATTTGTTTGTTATATGTTTATTTGTTCTTTTGTTTATTCTTTGCTGTATCGTCAATGATTTATCGTTTCGTTTTTGTTTTCTTTTATTGTTTCTTAGCCTTCTCGTGTTGGTTATTAGTACTGTATTTTTTGTTATATCTTTATTGTTTTCATCTTATTTTTAATATTGTTTCGATTAGCCTTTGTTATTATATTGTCATGTTATTTATTAATTTTATACGTTTTTCCTATTTTCTGTAGTATATTATTATTATTCATTTATCGGTGTTTCTCTCTGTTTTGTTTCAGCTTTTTTTTGTGCTTTTTCCTTATTCATTCATCTTTACTATTTGTTTTGTTGTGTCGTTTATTGACTCATCGATTCGCTTTTGTTTTTGTCGTTAATGTTATAATTTTGTTTTGTTTTTAGATGTTTTGTTATGTTCACTATTTTTATTTGTTTATTTAAATATTTATTTGCTTATCTAGTTGTTTATTTTCTTATTGTTTGTTGAGCTGCTCGGTGACTCATCGATTCACTTTTGTTTTTGTTTTTGTGCTTTTAACTGTTTTTGTTCTGTATATTTTCCTCCTCCTCCTTCTCTCTATTTCCTCCTCCTCCTCTTCTTCCTCTTTCTCCTAATCCTCCTCCTTCTCCTACTTTGCCTCTTCCACCTTCTCTTCCTCCTCTTCCTTCCTCCTCCTCTTCTTCCACCTCCTCCTTCTCCCGTTCTTTCTCCTCCTCTTCCCTCTCCACCTCCTCCTCCTCTTTTTCCCAAAAATACTTTGACGCTTACTGAAAATGATAATAATAATAATAATAATAATAATAATAATAATAATAATAATAATAATAATAATAATAATAATAATAATAATAATGATAATGATAATAATAATAATAATGATAATAATAATAATAATAATAGTAATAATAATAAATAAAAATCGAATTACAAACAGTTGATACATGCATACACATATACACACACATATGTATATATATATATATATATATATATATGTATATATATGTATATATATGTATATAATACATATATATATACATATATATATATATATGTGTGTGTGTGTGTGTGTGTGTGTGTGTGTGTGTGTATGTATATGTATTTAATGAACATACGAACATATGCGCAGACAGTTTTACGCATGTGAGCTGGAAACCCATAGAATGTCGACAAAATTTCGACATTTGAAAACAACAAATCAGTTTCTGTGAACGATTCGAGCTTTGAATGGATATCAAAGCTCATGACCCCGTTTCGAATCCGTTGATTGAAGCCCGGTTCACACCTGTGTCCGTAAACTGTTCGTAAACATAAACGAATGCACGAACACACGCATTAGGCATGGAAGGAAGCAAGCACGCATTTTATATATATACATGTATATATATAATATATATATATATATATATATATATATATATGTAAAACTGTGCTAAAGGTAATTTGAATATATGTACCGTTTTCTCTTCAGATAAACAAGAAAATCCCATCGATCATATCCCTTGGCGCCAAGAAAAGTCGTCATCAAAATGCATCGCTCCAAAATGTCGACATGTGATTAGTGATCAAACAAACAAACATAGATTAAAATTGATGCGATTGGTGAGACAGGAAAGAGGAAATAATTAATTACAGGAACAATGGCGTGATTAATATATCAAATTTCCGTTGGATACGAACAACGACGATGACGCCATATCGTCGTGCCTCTATGGATTCCGGAATTGTCTGAAGGTAAGTCATCAAAGAAGATTCGATTTTGTTAAGAAAATAATAATAATTCCTAAGTTACGTAATCTATACTGTATCGAAATATTTAGATTTAATATTATTAGTTGATAATTGTTTATATCATTGAATCTTACGGACTAAAACGAATTGAATGTTTGTGTATGCTTGTAAATGTGATTTGAACAATCATAACGCTTATTTGAATGTTTTAACACACACACACACACACACACACACACACACACACACACACACACACACACACACACACACACACACACACACACACACACACACACACACACACACACACAATCTTCATACGAGTACATGTATATACATAAAGATAAAAGTATATTATTTAAGACAAAGAAATACGAAAAAAGAAAATAATTTCACGTTCAGCAGTGCTTATTATATTCTTATTATTATGATATTATTAATTTATATATATGTACTAATTTGTTGAATAAATCTAATTCGTCTTTCAATCTAAATTAGTTTGTATAGTTTTTCGTGTGTGTGTGTGTGTGTGTGTGTGTATGTGTGTGTGTGTGTGTGTGTGTGTGTGTGTGTGTGTGTGTGTGTGTGTGTATTCACCTCGGATCTGCTGCAGCCTCTTTTCGAGACAGCCAGACACCACCCTACGGCAGTGAGCTCAGAGCTCATTATTAGCAGATCTCTGGGTAGGTCTGAGACCACTCACACTCCACACACCGGGAATGCAAGGTCACAACTCCTTGACTAACGTCCCGTACCTACTCGCTGCTAGGTGAACAGGGGCTACACGTGAAAGGAGACAAACCCAACTTGTCTCCGCCCGGCCGGGGAATCGAACCCCGGTTCTCCGGCTTGTGAGGCCAGTGCCTTACCAATCCGCCACCGGGACGTGTGTGTGTGTGTGTGTGTGTGTGTGTGTGTGTGTGTGTGTGTGTGTGTGTGTGTGTGTGTGTGTGTGTGTGTGTGTGTGTGTGTGTGTGTGTGTGTGTGTGAATTCGTGTTCTTTAAAAATTGAGGCGTGGAGAGCTCTGATCATAGTTATCCTCATTACGTCATGCGCCGACTAGGACGAATTTGGGTTCACAGTGCGCAGATTGTAATAAATCAACCTGACCTAACCTAGCTGAACCTAACCTAATCTGACCTAACCTAACCCGACCTAACTTAACCTAACCTGACCTAACCTTACTTGACCTAACCTATCCTAACCTAACCTGACCTAACCTAACCCGACCTAACTTAACCTAACCTGACCTAACCTTACTTGACCTAACCTATCCTAACCTACGCTTAGCCTAACCTAGCCTGACTTGCCCTGATCTAAGCCTAACCTAACCTGACCTAACCTAGCTAAACTGACCTACCCTAATCTATTCTAACCTAATCATGGCCTAATTTCACCTAACCTGACCTTTGACCTGTTATCTAAAAGCATCACTTCAAGCACTAATATATTGTTAAGATGAATTAAATAGGAAAAAAATGAAATAAAATAAAATAAAATTATATTAGATGACGTAACATGAAATAAGAATAGAAAATAAAATAAAGTAAGATGAAATGAAATTATATGAACAATTATGACGTCATTAGAAATGGATCAGGGAAGGGACCTGTGGGAAAAAATTCGTGGTTACAGTTCATCATTGGGCCTTTACAGAGAGAGAGAGAGAGAGAGAGAGAGAGAGAGAGAGAGAGAGAGAGAGAGAGAGAGAGAGAGAGAGAGAGAGAGAGAGAGAGAGAGAGAGAGAGAGAGAGAGAGAGAGAGAGAGAGAGAGAGAGGGGAGAGGGAGAGAGATAGAGGGAAAGAGAGAGAAATAGAGGGAAAGAGAGTGAGGGAGAGAGAGGAGGAGGGAAAGAGAATAAGAGAAAGAAATGGGGAGAGAGAGGGAGGAGATAGAGGGACACAGAAAGAGAGAGAGAGAGAGAGAGAGAGAGAGAAAGAGAGTAAGAGAGACAAAGGGAGAGAGAGAGAGGGAGGGAGAGAGAGAGGGAGAGAGAGAGAGAGGGAGAGAGAGAGATAGGGAGAGAGAGGCAGAGAGAGAGAGAGAGAGAGAGAGAGAGAGAGAGAGAGAGAGTAAGAGAGACAAAGGCAGACAGACAGAGAGAGAGAGAGAGGCGGTGACATCATTCTGTCCCTGATAAAGACGATTACGATTGCGATAAGGATAAGGAATCTGTGAATCAGTTGATCAGTCTTGTGGTCTGTTTGGCTTTGCCTTGGGCTAAATGTAGTTTTGGAGGTCTGGGTTTGGCTTGGGGTAGCTTGGGCTAAATTGGGCTCGGATGGGCTTAATTGGATTGGGGCTAAATTGTAGTGGGCTGTGGTAAATTTGGCTAGATTGGACGGGGTTGGGCTAAATTGGTCTTGGATGGGCTAAAATGGGCTGGGGCTAAATTGGGATGAACTGGTGAAATTGAATTGAGGCTAAATATAAACAATTTGGGGTAAATTGGAATGCACTGGGTCAAACTAGTCTGTGTTGGGCTAAATTGGGTTAGAATGAGCTAAACTGGGCTAGTCTGTCACGGGGGCCAATTGCCCAGTGGACAATTGGCCAACGGGAAAGTAAAATTGTGGAGGGGCAACTATCCGATGGGGGCAAATGTCGCGGGACCAAATGTCCGGGGACCCAATGTCCGGGGGACCAAATGTCCGGGGGACCCAATGTCCGGGAGACCCAATGTCCGGGAGACCCAATGTCCGGGGGACCAAATGTCAGGGGGGACCAAATGTCCGGGGGACCAAATGTCAGGGGGGGACCAAATGTCCGGGGGCCAAATGTCCGGGAGACCCAAAGTCCGGGGGACCAAATGTCCGGGGGGCGAACTATCCGGGAATGTTCTCTCACTGAAACATGTATCCGAGGGAGCAAATCTCCAGAGGGAGGGCCAACTATCCGGGAGGAAGGGGAACTGTCTTGAGGGTAGGAGGGGAAACTGTCGGGGGGGGGGAGGATCAACTGTCGGGAGGGTAGGGGGAAATGTCCGGAGGGAAGGGTGGTAATTGTCCTACATTCAGCACCTGGGCGAGAGAGAGAGAGAGAGAGAGAGAGAGAGAGAGAGAGAGAGAGAGAGAGAGAGAGAGAGAGAGAGAGCTGCTCCCGTATTTCCTGTCGCCCCCAATCATGGAGGAGGAGGAAGCTGTGCTCAGCTCGAGTGGGACTCATTGTGCCTTAGGCTCCTGTTGCTATTGTTGATTGTGACTTAGGGTGACGTGACTGTGACTTGGGTGCCAAGTGTGACATAGTTAAGGCAAGCGTGACATAGAGTGACTTATGCTGTGTCTTCGGGTGATGTGATTCTGACATTAGGAAGGCGAGTGTGAGACTGTGCCTTAGGGTGGTGTGGGTGTGACTTAGCGAAGGCGAGTGTGACTTAGGAGAGTTGAGTGTGACTTAGAGAAGGTGAATGTGGTTTAGCGAAGGCGAGTGTGACTTAGTAAAGTCATATGTGACATAGAGAAGGTGAGTGTGTCTTAGGGTGTGATGTGCTGTTATTGTGACTTAGCCGCAGAGTAATGTTATTGTGACTTAGCCTTAGGGTGATATGACTATGATTTAGGACTGAGTGTGACTTAGGGTGTGATGTCATTGTGCCTTAACTTTAGGATGATAAGACGGTGATTTAGGGGGGCTGAGTGTGACTTAGGGTGTGACTTAATGTGTCTTCGTGTGATATAATTGTGGTATAATTTGTGTGACTGTGACTGCGGTATAGTGAGATGGTATGTGGTATGACTGTGGTAGGACCGATTGGATTGTGACTTGGACCAATGCAGGACCGGTCTCACTAAGATTTCCCTTTTTCGTCGTAAATTGTGTCACATTTTGTAGGATTTCTTTATAACACTGAAAATGTCTTAATAGACGAAAGCGTTCGGTCACAAGACTAAGACATCTCGGGAGTTGATGTCGGGAGTGTGCAGGATCAATTCCAAACTCCGTCATGGCCTTAAGCGAGTCCTACACGATCAATATTATTGCGCAATATTTCGTATTGTAGAATATTATTGACGGCGTTGGGATGGTACTGAAGAGTCATACATGTTGATGTCTGCAATATATCGTGTCATTCTTCAATACCATCCTTGCATCGCCAATATTATTGCGCAATACGAAATATTGCGCAATATTTTTGACCGTTTAGGGCCCCCGTCGGCCTCGTAGTACTTGGCCCAGGGTTCGAGCCTCCCAGGAAGATTTTTTTTAAAATGAATAAGTAAATAAGTTCAAAGAGATTAAGTTAATAATTTACCTAAATTGATAAATTATTTATAAATGAATAATGAATTAATGGATAGTAGATTGAATTAATAGTTTAATCAAGTAAGTAAATGATTAATGATTAGATAAATATTAGATTGAAACTATATTTTAATTAAAATAATAAGTAATGCTTCAAATTACTAGCTTAATTAAAAACTGATAAACAATAATTAAAGAATCAATAAAGTGAAATTAGAAATAATAGATGATAAATTAATAGATAATATGTTAAATAATTTTTAGCTAATATGATCTATTCATTTATTTTGTTATTATTATTATTATTATTATTATTATTATTATTATTATTATTATTATTATTATTATTATTATTATTATTATTATTATTATTATTATTGATGTTGTTATCTTTATCATTACTTTTATTATATTTTATTTTATTTATTTATTTTTCGATCGACAGGAGCCTTCACCCTCCTTGGGTGTCGGAGGAGGACCTCTCCCCCAAGATGCCGGCCTGCAGCACCTACCCTCCTCCTCCTACTTCTCCCTCCCACCTCCTGCCGGAGTCGCCCTCGCTGGCCGGCCGGTCGCCCTCGTCCCTCACCTGGGAGATCGCCACGCCCTTCTCCTCGCTCCCCTCCTCCCCCAGGTGCATCTCGACGTCGCCTTCTTCAGGCAGGTCTTCCTCCATCTCGGCCACGCCTTCGTCACCCGGGTCCTCGCCGTCGTCGGCTCCTCAGGCGTGGTGGCCGAGCCCCTGGGCCCCTGCGGTCAATGGGCGGCCATCCGCGCCCGCCTTGCCCTCGGCCACAGCGGCTCCTCCTACAGGAGAGGGGCGCCCTCAGGCCGCCCAGCTCCTGAGGGCGTCGCTGCAGAACGCCACGGCCGCCATCAGGATCCTGCTGCTAGGGTGCTTCCGGTGCTCCGACGCCAAGGGCGCCTCGTCCTGCTGCAGGAGGGAGCAGGAGGAAGAACTGGAAAAGGCATGGTTCGACTGCGAACAGGTGAGCTCCACTTCCTCCTCCTCCTCCTCCTCTTCCTCTTCCTCTTCTTCTTCCTCTTCCTCTTCCTCTTCCTCTTCCTCTTTCTCTTCCTCCTCTTCCTCTTCCTCTTTCTCTTCCTCCTGCTCCTCCTCCTCCTCCTACTCCTCTTTTCTCTTTCTCTTCTTTCTCCTCCTCCTCGTTCTCCTCCTCTTGTCTTCTCCTTGTACTCCTCTTCTTCCTCCTCTTCCTCTTCCTCTTCCTCTTCCTCTTCCTCTTCCTCTTCCCCCTCCTCCTCCTCCTCCTCCTCCTACGACTACTATTACTTTTACTACTACTATTCCTCCCACTAACGGTATTACAATTTTTTTCTAAATAAACTTATCTTAACTACAACGTTGACATAGCCAACCAGGATAGACGCACTGGTAAATTACACTCCATATAAACAACATACTCGTATATATACATATATATATATATATATATATATATATATATATATATATATATATATATATGTATATATATATATATATATATATATATACATATATATATGTATATATGTGTATATATATATATATACATATATATAAAACATATATAAACATACGCAAACATATGTATATATAAAACATATAAACATACGCAAACATATATATATACACACATATAAGCATATATAAATAGGATGGCGCAAACCGTTTTCTTCAATTTTACAATTTTAGATTCACATTGAGTAATTGAAGAGAGAGAGAGAGAGAGAGAAAGAGTGGGAGAGAGATAGAGAGGGGGGAGGAGGAGGAGGAGGAAAGAGGAAGATGGAGAGAGAAGGGGGAAAGAATTGAGGTCGATAGTCAATTCTCTTTGAGGTGACCTTCAGTAGCGACCACGCCCGCTCTCTCTCCCCCCCACCTCTCTCTCTCTCTCTCTCTCTCTCTCTCTCTCTCTCTCTCTCTCTCTCTCTCTCTCTCTCTCTCTCTCTCTCTCTCTCTCTCTCTCTCTCTCTCTCTCTCTCTCTCTCTCTCTCTCTCTCTCTCTCTCTCTTCCTCCCTTCTCGTAATTATGTCTTCCAATGTCATTTAGGAAGTCTGTTTATATATTTTTTCTATACTTAAAAATTGGGTGCATTTTATTACTTCTTATAATTCTCCGCATTTTTTTATATATTATGCCATATTTGTCTTTTTTATATATAAATTTCCGCATTTTTTATATTTTGGCCATATTTGTCTTTTTCCTATTCCCGCCAATTATTTCATTTTTCGCAAATCTCCCTTTTTTTTTTACTCCTTTAGTATTTTTTTCCCTAAGTGAAATTGATTCATTTTATTATTCTTGTTTTTTATTTCCCGCGAAAATTATTTTATTTTCGCTTTTCTGTCTCAATGTCGTCGTCTGGGCGTGTCCTGTTCCCGCCCCCGGGTTCCGGTCAAATATCGTCTTCAAATCTTTTTTTTATCTTATTTGTTATCCTCTTTCTCTCGCTGATGTCACCGTTAACTTTGTAATATTTTAATTATACAAAAAAGGCAGCTTAAGACATTTGTTTCATATATGATTTATTTAAATGTGGAAACGATATTCTAGATTTATTTGTGTTGTGATTTGGTAGTAATAATGTCGACATTTGAGAAACGACAGAAATGACGTAAGAATATATATATATATATTTCGAATTCGTCTTGCCCTCTCTAACACTATCTATTTCATATATCTCATTCTGCTTATTTTGGTTACATTATTGCAATAACTCTATTTTACATATTTATTCATTTCTAAATGCTTTTTTAGTTAGTCGCCTCACTTTCCTGACTGCCGTCTCATCTCTTGTGATTATTTTTTCACTGAAAGAAATGAATGCTGCCATAAATTTGTCTATTTGCTCGTTTATGTAGTTACTTTTTTAGTTTGTGTATTTATCTATTAACAATTCATATAAAAACTTATTTGTTCACTTATGTATGAACCTATTTTCGATTAATGAATACATAAATGAATGAACGAATCAATAAATTAATAACTCTTTCTGAATATACTCGGAATCAGTTGAATAATTTCATTGTTTATTAACTAAATCATGTATTAATATAT
>NC_134806.1:50943632-50953632 GCF_046742065.1 Oratosquilla oratoria
GCTATGCCAACCCGGTGGCCCTCGCCGCCCTTCACCAGGAACCCGAATGCCCTTCCTCTTCCTCCTCCTCCTCGCACGCCCTCCGGATGCATCATCCTCTCGAGGTCCTGCGCACGGGT
Source organism: Oratosquilla oratoria (assembly GCF_046742065.1). Classification (NCBI taxonomy): domain Eukaryota; kingdom Metazoa; phylum Arthropoda; class Malacostraca; order Stomatopoda; family Squillidae; genus Oratosquilla; species Oratosquilla oratoria. The sequence goes on from NC_134806.1 coordinate 50,943,752, forward strand.
CCTCCTCCGTCAGGAGGCGACCTCCGAAGTTCGCGGCCGAGGAACCTCTTGTACGAGAACGAGGGCCGGGTCCTTCAGGCCTGCCGAGCCATGTCCAAGAGCTTTTCCTCGGAGAAGGACCTCCCACGCGCTCCAAGGGCGCCGCGCCCGAGGCTGAACGGCCCTAGTCGTCCTCCTAGGGGCGGCGCGCCCAGGGTTCGTCGGAGGCATCTCCGGAAGGAGGCCTCGCCCCAGGTACAACAGGCCCCTCCTTCAGCGACTTCGTCAGGGGAGACCCAGGTCTTCCCGAACGCCACCCAAAGGGCGAGTACCCGACTTGGGCTCCTGGAGGAAGCCAAGCCCCAGAGGGTGGTCGTGGACGCCCAGGGCGCCAAGGAGAAGGTGACCCTCGGGCAGACGAAGGCGCTGAAGGAGGAGAAGGACGTAAGGGATCCTCCTGTAGATGGGAGGAACCGCGCGGCGGTGAAGAGACCCTCAAGGGCGGAGAACCCGGAGGAGGAGGAGAAGGAGGAGGAGGAAGAGGGGGAGGAATTTGGAGACGGGGAAACTTCGACTTCGTCCATGCCTTCTTCAGGTAGGTCCTCAGAGTATCTTAGTATGTATAACCATTTCAAAAATCTCTCATTTTCTAAGAATAAACAAATTGTGACATTTTGTCAATAGGGCGGTGGAGTCCTGTAGATCCGGTGGAGTCCTGTAGATCCGGTGGAGTCCTGTAGATTCGGTGGAATCTCCAGCGTTTATTATTATTATTATTAATATTATTCTTTTTTCAACTAATTCTTTAATTTATTTATTTATTTCTAGAAATGCACGAATTTACGTCTTTGTTTCATTTTGCGTCAAATTTCCCCCATTTCAGCAACTACGTCGTTTTGTTCGCGTTTAGACGTCGTTACGTCATCGATAACATCATTGTCTTTTATTCACGTTTTTATAACTCGTTACGCCATCAATGATGTCATTGTACGTTTTTATAACTCGTTGCGTCATCAATGACGTCATTAAAAACCGTTACGTCATTAATGCCATTTTCGTTTTATTTACGTCTAGTCGCTACGTCATTGATGATGTCATTGCATTTTTTTTTACGTTTAGACATCGTTACGTCATAGATGACGTCATTGCAATTTTCACTTTTATACATCGTAACGTCATCGATGACGTCATTGTCGCTTTGTTTACGTTTAGACGTTACGTCTTTTTGTTTATCCTTTCATAAATCGTTACGTAATAGATACGTCATAATACATCTTTTTTTTTGCTGCGTCAAAGATCAAGTTGGCGTTGACGTCAATGATGTGACGCATTTTAAGGAATTTGACGTCAAACGATTGTACAATTTATACAATCATACAATAGTTTGTCACCTCTGTCGTTGTATCCTTAATACATTAGTGGATTTAAGCATTTCTCCTGTGGTTGTATTTTTTCGACGTGTATGCAAATGTATTAATACAATAACAATAACAGATAAAGTAGTATAGATTTAGTAGATTATGGGACGGTTTTGTTTATATTTGGCGTCACCTCTGAGTTCTACACTCCAGTTCTCTTGCGAACTCTACGACAACTTTACGATCTATGGTACTTAGAAGTGGAGGCGGCTTTGGTAATGACAATAAACATATTATTATTATTGTTATTATTATCAATATTATTACTATTATTATCATTATTATTATTATTATTATTATTATTATTATTATTATTATTATTATTATTATTATTATTATTATTATTATTATTATTATTAGTATTATTATTTTTATTATTATTATCTTATTTTTATTATTATTATTATTATTATTATTATTATCATTATTATTATTATCATTGTCATTATTATTATTGTTACTACTACTACTACTACTACTACTACTACTACTACTACTACTATACTACTACTACTAATACTATACTACTACTACTACTACTACTACTATACTACTACTACTACTACTACTACTACTACTATTATTATTATTGTTATTATTAATATTATTAATATTATTATCATTATTATTATCAATATTATTATTATTATTATTATTATTATTATTATTATTATTATTATTATTATTATTATCATTATTATTATTATTATTTTATTTATTATTATTATTATTATTATTATTATTGTTATTATTATTATTATTATTATTATTATTATTATTATTATTATTATTATTATTATTATTATTATTATTATTATTATTATTATTATTACTATTATTATTATTATTGTTATTATTATTATTATTATTATTATTATCATTATTATTATTATTATTATTATTATTATTATTATTATTATTATTATTATTATTATTATTATTATTATTATTATCATTATTATTATTATTATTATTATTATTATCAATAGCCAAATTACCCGCGCGTTGTTGCGGGCAAATGGTGATCATTTTAATTTTGATAGAATTTTTGGAGAAAAGTTACACGTATCAATATAACTCAATGGAAAAAGTAACACAAATAAAATGTTAAAAAAAGTAAGAAAAAAAATCAATTTGAGGAGGGAGACGCCCTTTGGAAATATAATACACTTATCCAAGTAGCCTGGGTTATGGTGAATATATATGGTTTTGGGGAGAGTTCGTGAACAAACAGACAGACAGACAGAGGCTACTAGTTTATTATAGTAGATACAAATGAAAGATAGTTATCCAAGTACCTTTTGTTATAAGGTTTCAGAATATATATGGTTATAGGGGTCTATCTGCAAAAACCTTGGAGGAGTTCGTGAACAATCTCTAACCTAACCATACCCCACCTAACTTTAACCCTAACCCTAACCATTTTTTTTTAATGAAATATAGTTATCCAAGTACTTGGAGTCTTAGGGTATCAGAATATATATGGTTATGGGGTCTATCTCCAAAACCCTAGGAGGAGTTCGTGAACAAACAGACAGACAGACAGAGGCAACTACTTTATTATAGTCGATTATTATTATTACTATTGTTATTATAATTACTATTACTATTTCTATTATCATAATTATTATCATTATCCAAAACACAGACATTAATTCAATGTATTCCCAATACTTTCCCTCTTTTACAAATGAGTTTAACTACGCAATAACTAGTGAAATAAGAAAGTTAGGGAAGCTAGTTAATGAGCCAGTTAGCAGTCAGCCTAACCCTTCTTCTGGCTGACCGGATGTGATGTGAGTGGGCACGCCTCATTTGAGGCTGGAACACCTGGGCGCATTTGATAGAGAATATACTACGTGCTTGGCCTTGAACTGTGTCGGTTGCCAATTATGTATATATACAGTATGTGTGTATGTATATATATATATATATATATATATATATGTATATATATATATATATATATATATATATATATACTGTATATATATATACATATATATATATATATATTACAATAATAATTTCACCCTTATATTTTTTCAGTGTAATTGATATGAAAGTAATAAATAAACAAATAAATTAATAGATAAATAAATAAAAACACACTAATAATTTCATCCTTATATGTATTTTCCTAATTTTGCATAAGAAAAAAAAATCTTATCCACTCCTGTAACCCTTCAAGACAAAAACTCGACTGAAGGGCGACCTAGTTTAACCTCAAACTCCTCTTTCCAGATTCACCTGCTCCTCCAGCCCCCGTCGAGGCCGATCCTCGAGGCTCAGTTCTCGAGGAGGACCTGTTCAAGGACGACGTCTTTACGGACGAAGTCCTCAAGTTCGAAACCGAGACCTCGGACTTGAAGGACGACCTCTGGAGTCCTGGCGAGATCGAGGGCGTCTTTGAGTGTTTCAATATGGTCTCCTGGTATTCCTACGGAGGAGGAGAAGGACGAGGAGGAGAACGAGGAGGAGGAGGAGGAGGAGGAGGAGATGACGTAAGTCTTGAGTTTGCGCATCATGTCAGAGAGAGAGAGAGAGAGAGAGAGAGAGAGAGAGAGAGAGAGAGAGAGAGAGAGAGAGAGGGTTTATTATGTGTGTGTGTGTGTGTGTGTGTGTGAGAGAGAGAGAGAGAGAGTGTATGTGCGCGTGTGTGTGTATGTGTGAGTATACTTATGTGTGTACATGTATTATTGTGTATGTGTGTGAGTCTGTGTGTGTGTGTGTGAGTGTCTGTGTGTGTGAGAGAGAGCGGATATGTGTGCATGTGTGTGAATATATGTGTGTGAGTGTATGTGTGCGTGTATATGTGTGTATATGCATGAGTGTGTGTGTGTGTGTGTGTGTGTGTGTGTGTGTGTGTGTGTGTGTGTGTGCGTGCGTGTGTATGTATGGAAGTGTATGTGTGATTCACCATGGTCTTGGATCATGTGTTAGACTCGTGATCGACGGCTACTACCCTACCGGAAGAGAGCTCAGAGCTCATATATGACCGATCTATGGGTAATGCTGTGACTTACACGCACCCACCCACTCAACACCCCACCCACGGGAGTTGGAGTAACGACTCGTAACGCAGTGATACTGAAATTATTTCAACCTTGGGCTGGATTCGAGCCCGGACCGCCGTAGTGGCAGCTGGGAACGCTACCATTGCGCCATGAGTCTGTGTATTCACCTTGGTCTTTGGATCGTGTGCTGGACCCGTGAACAACAGCTATTTTCCTCCCGGAAGAGAGCTCAGAGCTCGTATGACCGATCTATGGGTAATGCTGTGACCTTACACGCACACACCCCCAACTCCCCGCCCATGAGAGTTGGAGTAACGACTCGAAGCGCAGCGATACTGAAATTATTTCAGCCCTGGGCAGGATTCGAACCCGGACCGCCGTAGTGACAGTCGGGGACTCTACCAACCGCGGCACCGAGTCGTGTGTGTGTGTGTGTGTGTGTGTGTGTATTCACCTCGGATCTGCTGCAGTCTCTGTCGAGACAGCCAGACACCACCCTACGGCAGTGAGCTCAGAGCTCATTATTTGCCGATCTCTGGGTAGGTCTGAGACCACTCACACACCACACACCGGGACAGCAAGGTCACAACTCCTTGACTAACGTCCCGTACCTACTCACTGCTAGGTGAACAGGGGTCACACGTGAAAGGAGACAAACTCAACTTATCTCCGCCCGGCCGTGTGTGTGTGTGTGTGTATTCACTTGGTCTTTGGATCACGTGTTGGACTCGTGATCGACAGCTATTTCCCTCCTGGAAGAGAGCTCAGAGCTCGTAGGTCCGATCTATGGGTAATGCGATACTGATATTATTTCAGCCCCGGGCGAGGATCGAACCCGGACCTCCGTAGTGGCAGGCCAGAGCTCTAACCACAGCGCCATGAGAGGTGTGTGTGTGTGTGTGTGTGTGTGTGTGTGTGTGTGTGTGTGTGTGTGTGTGTGTGTGTGTGTGTGTGTGTGTGTGTGTGTGTGATTCACCATGGTCTTTTGGATCATGTGTTGGACTCGTGTGTGTGTGTGTGTGTGTGTGTGTGTGTGTGTGTGTGTGTGTATGTGTGTGTGCGCGCGCGCTATCAAGTTGAGTGCACTCTGTACATAATTATATGATATTTTATTTCAAACTATTTTTTTTATGGAAAATGCTCACGTTAGGTTATTAAAATTTTATATGTATGTATTTTTTCTTTGTATTTCAGATAAAAAATGGTTTCGCCAAACATTCCCCGGATAACAACAATAATAGCAGAATTAAGCTATGCAAGTTGTCTGGTGAAAAGGAATTATCATTACCTCTCCCCATCAAAGAAAACGTAAACGACGTAAGGCATCAAAGAAAACCTTCCGTTACTAAGGAGCAACTATACGAAACATTATTTAGTGACGCCCAAATCCACAACAACCCCACAAATCTAAATAGTTTTCCCGCTAGTTCTAGTGAAAATGACAATGATCTCATAGTGTTCAAGGGTAGAAGCTTTACTAGGAATTTACTCGTTGATCTAGTCAAAGAAACAAACGACGATTTTGCGTTAGAATATGATATTTCTTCCCGTTTGGGCAGCCCGAAGCGAGGAGATGTGGTACAATCTCAGGTCATGGCGACTTTGTCTAATGTCTCCGGCGTTTGTGAAAACGGGGATCAAGTCATCATCCCTCCCGAGATCGAGGCGGTGCGCGAGGCGACCTTAAGACACCGGAGGAGAGAGGATGTGAGTAGGAGATATACTCCAATAGAAGACATGATCAGGAAGACGGTTTTGGAGGAACTGCAAAAGGAAGGGAGGTCGTGGCACGTTTTGGAGGAGGAGGAGGAGGAGATGAAGGAGGAGACGTCGGCGGAGATCATGGACATGCTCCTGGACGAGACCACGACGGTGATTGATTCTATTATCTCCAAAAAGAGAGCTATTTTCTCTTAAGAAATACGCCCCCCCCCCTCTCTCTCTCTCTCTTTCTCTTTATCTCTCCTTATCTTTTTCCTTATCGCTTCCTTTCCTTCCCGCTTTTTCTCTTCTTTCTCTGTTTTCTGTTATATATTCCTTCGTCCGTTATTAGCACCTCATTCATTAATTTGTTTTTCTTCAGAAATTCACATAATTTTTTTTCCTTTCCCTTCCCCTCCTCCCTCCCTCTCCCTCCCCTCCCCCTTCTTTTCCTTCTCTTTCCCTTCCCTTCTCTTCTCCTCTTCCCTCCCTTTCCCTTCCCTCCCTTCTCTCTCCCCCTCTTACCTCCCTTCCTCTTCTCCCCTTCGTTCCCTCCTCCTCTCACCTCCTCCCTTTTCTTCTTCCTTCCCTTCTGTTTCCCTCTAACCACCTCCCTTCCTTCCCTTTGCCTTCTCTTCTTCTCTCCTCCTCTCCTTCCCTTCCCTTCCCTCTACCTTCCCCTCTCCCCTCCTCTCTCCTCCTTCCCTTCCCTTCCCTCCCCTCTACGCTCCTCATCTCCCTTCCCCTCTCCTCCTCTTCCCCTCGTTTCCCATCTCTTTCCTTCCTTTCCCTCTCTTCCTCTCCCTTCTCCTCCTCCTTCCCTCCTCCCATTTCCCTTCCCCTTACCTTTCCCTCCTCTCTCATCCCTCTCCCCCTATCCTCTCCTCTCTCCCTTCCCCTCCCGTTCTCCTTCTCCTCCTCCTTCCTCTCCTTCTCCTCTTACTCCTCCCTCTCCTCTTTCTTCCTTTCCTTCTCTTCTTCCTCTTGCTCCTCCCCCATGTACTCACCATAAAGACACCATACAACCTTGTATGGCAAACGATAAGTGTCGAGGTAAGGCTTTGCTTGAGTCTCTTAATACACACCATAACACCATGTAAGGAGAGTTTTGTTATCATCATTATCATTGTTAGTATTATTATCATTACTATTATTATTATTATTGCTTTAATTATCAATAATAATAATATAGTAATAATAATAATAATAGTAATAATAATAATAATAATATTCATTACTATTATTATTATCATTATATTATTATTATTATTATATTATTATTATTATTATTATTATTATTATTATTATTATTATTATTATTATTATTATTATTATTATTATTATTATTATTATTATTATTATTATTATTATTATTATTATTATTATTATTATTATTATTATTATTATTATTATTATTATTATTATTATTATTATTATTGTTATCAATTTATTATTGTTATTATTATTATTATTATTATTATTATTATTATTATTATTATTATTATCATTATTATTATTATTATTATTATTATTACCGTTGTCATTATAACTATTGTTATTATTATTAATTATTACTATTATTATTTGATCGTTATTGAAGTATGAAGTGCGGGACTCGAACCCGTAGCTAAGCTATTGATGTTATGTATTTATTTCAATTCTTATTTTTTCTTTTATAATTTATTGTATTTCATTTAATCTATTTTTGTATTGTAGTTGTATAGTTTTTCGTATTTTCTCTTTCGTATTAATTTGTTTAATTAATTTTTAATTTAATTCTCTTTGTATTCTATTTGAATCTTAATATTTGTATTATATTTTCTTATATTTTTCTGATATTACTTTATTTTATTTATTAACTGATTTTGTTTAAATTGATTTTTCTATGTTAATCTTATTTTGATAATACATTTCTCTTAATTTATTTGATTTTTTGTCATATTCTTATCGCTATCTTATATCAATTCAGTATTGTTTTATCTAATTTTCTTTTCAAATTTGTTTTATGCATTTATTTTCTTTGTTTATTTCTGTTGTATGTTCATATTTATCGTATTGTCATTAAGTATTTTTATTTTTAATTTTGTTTTGTGTATTCCTTCTTTATTTCTGATCAATATTTATATTGATCTTATTTCAATTCAGTCTATATATAATTTTTTCGATTTGTTTTATGTATTTATTTGCTTTGTGTCTTATTACCAGGTTTTGTGTATCAAAGACAAAGAATTAAAGAGAAAAAGAAAATCATTGTCCCAGGCTTCATATGTCCTGTGTCACATAAATAAATAAACAAATAAATAAATAAATAAATAGATAAATGAATAATTTCTACACTAGGCATTTCTCGATAGCATGCTATTTGCTTTCGATAGCATGCTACTTGCTTTCGATAGCATGCTACTTGGTTTCGATAGCAAGCTACTTGGTTTCGATAGCATGTTAATTGCTTTCGATAGCATGTTAATTGCTTTCGATAGTATGCTATTTGTTTTAGATAGCATGCTACTTGCTTTCGATAGCATACTACTTGCTTTTGCTTCTCTGAGTAGAAACGACTTGTTACGACTTTTTTTTTCTAAATGTCAAATGACTCTTACGTCTAAGAAGCTGAACTAAGAGAAATTCAACCTAGAATACGAATGTTAGATACAAATTTGTCGAGATGTTCTTACGGGAGTCTAGAATATCGTATCCCAAGTCGTTGCTACTCAAACTCAGTAGCAAAAGCAAATAGCATGCTAGTCTAGTGTGGCGAGACCTTTATAAAACAAATACTCATTACCACATGTCCTTATTATTATTTGTATATAATTCATTCAAAGAATCATGTATGTAAATGTATATGTATGTATTTATATACATGTATATATTTGTATATAAATCTTATAGAAACTATAGAGTAAATATTAATTTTGATTTCATCTAAATTTCTTACAAATTTTCTTCATCTTGTTCTAGATTTACAATGTACTTACTTTGTGTACATCTATTTTTTCTCTATGTACTTATTCTAGAATTCCTTCTTTCATTGAATATAAAAAGTATTTATTGAAATATGCGATTTTTTTTATTTCTTTACATATATACACTGATTTTCGTTTTTTTAATCCAAAATGGGACTTTATCAAGATTAAAGTACGATTGAATATGCGAAAGAACATAAGAACCTAAAAATAGAGGAGACTACAAGAGACCATAAGGCCTACATCAGGCAGTTCCTTGTCCCTGTACCCCTCTATTGGTAAACCAGTTCTTGACTATTTCTTAAACTTAAATTTCCCCAATTTAAACCCATTACTACGAGTCCTGGCTTGTTGTCTTAATATGATGACCTTACATGCATCACCCTTGTTAAAGCCCTTGATCCATTTGAATACCCCTATTAGACCACTCCGCACTCTACGTCTTTCTAGAGTACATTAACTATACTGTACTATAGATTCATCTATTTATTCATTTATATACTTGGATGGTCACTTGCTGTCCAAGCGAGTTAGAGCGTCTCTACTTGCGACGGAGGTTGAAGTGATGTCACTTCGAACCCTGCCGCCGGCGAATTGGACCAAGAGCATGGTTCATTCAATTTCACGCAACAAAGGCCTCTGTAAGGGGCACCGTACTCGCCTCCTTAAAAGGAGGAATTTGGTGACGAACGACCGAATCGTTATATACTATACTAATATACGATTAAATAGAAAATATTCCTTGTTTAGATCAGGTTTAGATATAGATTAGATAGACAGATTATCAACTCGGTGATAAG
>NC_134806.1:50958632-50973632 GCF_046742065.1 Oratosquilla oratoria
GGAAATTTCCCCCTGGGGGGAAATTTGAAGCTACCAGGGGGAAATAATTACACTACCTACTAAAAAAAATCTCTGATGGATTTTCTCATGTCTGAGAGAGAGAGAGAGAATGCCTGTTTATCAGTATATTTGTACATTTGAAAAATAAATTAGTAAATAGTCACAGTGTATTTGAACTACTCTTTCCCTGCTACACATGAAGGGGGAAATCTGGATAGTTGACCTGGGTGCAGGGGGAAATGACAGAAAAAAGTTTGGGAACCACTGGTTTAGAGAGAATGTCATTACGCAGGGGCAACTACAATAAATATAATCAAGACGCCGATATGGCAGCCTCGCGTATCCACTTGCTCCTCATGCCGCCTACGTATGCGGCACCGTATGGAAGGGGTTAAAGGGGTTGCTCCGGATGGCACCAGAGGATTTTATTCACTTAGTCGAGGTAATAAAGCCAAAACTTTTTAAAATAAGAAAGAACGAAAAGGTCATGCCAGGGGAAAAAAAAAAGAACATATAGAATCAGACAACATCCTTGTCCTTTGTCACCAGCTCGTTGTTCGAACAATCTAGTATTATGATGTTCCTCATATTTCATTTCCTTCCACTTTGAAGTTTATGTCGTAGATGTCTGGGTCGCCAAGACCAAGTGTCCACGGAAAATCCTAGTGCGGAAGGTGCACACAAAGGTACAAGATGGCGTGAGCGTTCTTCTTGTCTTTCTCTTCTCTTTTCTCCAGATTATCTGATGCGATCCATCTCAAACTTTAAGACTCCATCATTTACTTTCTCCCCTCTAGGTCGTCCGGTGTAAGGGAGCTGTTTTCCTTGAATTCATGTATATTTTACAGTTAACATGTCGATTTAAGAAGGAACTAGGCAGGAGTTGGTTTACAAAGAGAGAAGTTAACGAATGGAATAGATTCAGTAACCATTTAGTGAGCGCCGAATCAATCGGTTGTTTTAAAAGAAGATTAGATAACTTTATGATCATGGTCATTGAACTGCCTAGTGTACGCCTTATGGTCTCTTGAAATGTTTTCCACTCTTATGTCCTTATCTGACCCTTGTATCTGCCTTGTCTATGCTGACTTGAACTCCAAGTTGTCATATGACTGAGCAGAGATATTGGTTGATTTTTGGAGGTCTTCTTCTGTTGAGTATAGGGTTGCAGTATCGTCGACATATTGTAGCTCTGTGCGGAGACAAGTCGCCTTTTTTCGTGGTTTGTGGTAATGATATCCTCCCGAACTCAACCTTGCATGTGGTCCGGAACAGTTTATAGATGAACGCAGGAAACGGTGTCCACGCTACAGCCACATCAGGGGGACAATACCCGTTGGAAGCTCAGATCGCCTCAGGTCCGAGGAGAGCAGGTGTTGAGGGACATTACTCATAGTGGATCCCGCTCCTAATCTTTGCACCGTGGCCAGGATTCGAACAGACGCCAGAATACCCCCACACAGTTACCAGACACGCGCACTACCACCGAACCACGCCCCTCCCCCACGAGGTTACCTTGATCTATAGCGAAGCTGCATCAGTAATGTTGCGGAAACTTATCCCTGGATAATCCTCAGGAGTAGAGTCGGTACTGAGACTTGCGGGGCCCAATTTGAAAATTGATAGCGTGGCCTCTACAAAAGCTCAAAAATATATTCCCTAAACATATTTCATTGAGATAATACGATCAATTAAGGGTAATAACTTTGTAAGTTCACTGATAAATCCTTCAGTTTATAAGGCCTACCAGTTTAAACGAGGTCCGTCATATTGTTCTCTGCTCAAAGCTTAGGCTCAAACATTTCCCCTAGAAGCGCAGGGCCCAGTTTGATAAAATCTGTCAAATAAACTTAAAATCGGCCCTGCTCAGGAATATCGTGGAGTATAGCAGCCATGTAGATGGAGGAAAGTTCGGATGCTAGGACGATCCTTTGTTTTAGATAGCTTCTTATGTTAGGTTCTTCTGACAACGAACTTCGATTGAGCATTTGTCCTTTCATCCCATCATGGAATGTTTGGACGAGGACTGTGAAGTGATTTGGACATCCAAAACGATGGAAGGCCTGGCACATTGCTGGTCGTGGTATGTTGTCGAATGCTTTTCCAAGATTTTAGAAGAACAAATAAAAAGGTTTTTGTTGTTCCTTACCTTGTTCTTGCAACCGTCGGGCACAGAAAACCACGTCTATTGTACCTCAAGATTGTCGGAAACCACACTGAGAGTCTGGCAAGATGTTCTCAGGCAGAAGTTGTAGCAGCCTCAGAAGGGATCGAGCTAGTACCTTCTTGAAGATGGAGAGAAGGAAGATGCCATGGTAACCATCACAGAGCCCCGGAGCACCTTTCTTGAATGATTTAATTGTTACACTGTCCTTAAAGTCTTGAGAGACTGGAATTTCATCCCATGTATGCACATTTTCAGACCTTATCCTCCGTATCTGAGTAGTTTCAGTGGGATGTGGCCCGGAGACTTCCTAGGGCTCAGAAGCTTTCTTGAAGTCAATGAGAAACAGCCCTCTCGAAGTCGGAGTTCGTAGGTTGAAAGATGAGCTGCCAAACTCTTGCAATTCCTATGTCTTAGATGGCATGTGAATACTGGATAGGCCTGACAATCCACAGTCGGATTTTCACAACTCTAGGAAGTCAAGATCAACCTCAGAAGGATGGATCTATACAACTGTCAGGCTTACCAGGAGATGGGTGAGGATGAGAGACGGGAGGTTTTCCCATTTCAATTTGGAGAGGATGTTGTGGGACATTCCGAAGGAAGTCTTCTGCTATGGTAGATTCTCTACCTAGAAGACCATGCAAATGTTCTCGGCGTTAGAAAAACTATGTGTTGTATGTGATAATGATGACATTATCAACAGCTTGATGTTCGTTGGGGTCAGAAAATTTCCTTGGTTCCAGCATAGAACCTTTTCATGTCCAGGAAATCGACATACACCTGTAGGTTTATGATTTTCTGTTGCCACTAGGCGTCCTGCAGTTCGCTCAGCTTTGGTTGGCGATACTAGCCACATACTCTGATTGGGTTCTGGGATCCGAGGGGTTTCTAGTGGCGAACTTCTTTCTGGGGCATGTGGTGCCTTGCAATTTAATTTGATCTCTAGTTTTGATATCAGCAAACGGTGGTCAGTCCATCAATCATCGGCTGAGGTCATTGCTATCAGGAGATCGTTTAAACAAAATTGGCCTTTGATGACGTAGTCCAAGAGACACCGATGTCTTGATCTTGGGTGCATCCAGGCTATTTTGAAGAGTTTTTTCCATCCGAAAGATGTTTGTTATTCCTGTCTGGTGCTCAGCACACAGACCCAGGGGACTTGTCCGTTTGCATTGATGGTTGCAAATCCATCCTTACCAAAGACTCTATCTCAGAGCTGGTCATTTTTGTCGACTCTTGCGTAATACAAAGAAAAAGAAAAGAGGAAGAGAAAGAGAGTGGGGGGGGGGGGAGACTAAGACTTTTGAGAAACTGAAAACATCTAGAAAAAATATGGGTTTACAACACCATCCTTGCCAATTAATCTATCCCAGAGCTGGCCATTCCTGCCGACTCTTGCGTGGAAAAAAGGTAGAAAGAGAGAGAGAGGGGGGGAGATACTAAGATTTTTGATAAACCGAAAATATATAGAAAAAATATAGGGTTGCAACTCCTTCCTTGCCAACTCAATTCCAGAGCTGTTCATTCCTGCCGACCCTTACGTAGAAAGAGAGAGAGAGAGAGAGAGAGAGAGAGAGAGAGAGAGAGAGAGAGAGAGAGAGAGAGAGAGAGAGAGAGACAGAGAAACAGAGACAGAGAGAGAGAGAGACAGAGAGAGAAAGAGAGAAAGACTAAGATTTTTAAGAAACTTAGAACATCTAGAAAAATAGAAAAAAAAATCTAGAAGAAAATCCTCACCGTCTTGAAGAGATTAGAAGCCAGGTTGAGGTAGCGGAGTCCTCTTTTCCCTCCATCGAGGACGAGATCGAGGGCTGCCGAGACCACTTCATCGTCCTCGATCCTACAGCCAGCGAGAGAAACTCTCCGAAGGGAGGAGTTCGAACTCAGTGTCTTCAGGACCTCCCTGGCTCCCGAACTTCCGATAGGATTCAGATCGAGGATCAGAGTTTCCAAGGGCGGGTTCTCGGATAGGACCTCCCCGAGGATCCTGCAGCCTTCCGGTCCTGCGAAGGATCTCTATATCAACAACAGGATTGTTTGTCGAAAAGAATGAATATGTCCTAAACAATTTGATGGACGGGTCTGCTGTGCCCCAGCGCTTCAAGGAGTCCGTTCAGGGTGTGGTATATGTCGTGGGCCATGTTGCTAAACTATTTCCCACGTACTGTACTTAACCACCGTACCACCCCATCCATGTATACATTGAACAGCTTCGGCGACATGACACATTCCTTGTCGCAGCCTCACTTTCATCTCAAACCACTCAATCTCAACTTTCCCAATCCTAACACAGACTCTACTACTCTTGTAAAAACTCTTGACTGCTTTTAACAGATAAATAGATAAATAGGTAAACACATCAATAGACTTGCTTTCCTTACTTCACTACCACACGCATAGGCAAAAATAAATAAATGAATAAATGAATAAATAGATAAATAAATAAGTAAATAAATTAATTAATAAATAGATCAATAAAAAATAATTAGATAAATAAATAAAACAAACAAACAGATAAATAAATAATTATCGGCTGAAAGAAACCTGCACAGCGAAGCTATAGCGATAATCCTATACCACACTCCTGGTCATATGGCCAATTCCCGAAGGTTGAGTGTGGTTGAATTTTCCGCCAAAATCATCGGAAATTTAAAATTCCCGGCTCTGTGCAGGCATGCGCATTGTCGACCCCACCTCCCCCACCCAACCCCCCCCGGCTTAGCCGGCTGCCCGGCTTGCTGAGCTCACTCACATCGCGGAAACGGGACAGAGTGGTCAACTTGCTGCCCACATGGGAGCAGGCGGTCCCGTTTCCTGCTGGTTAATCGTCTGTTAGTTTTATCGCTTTCCGCTTGGCTGCTGGTTTGTCCCATTCTTCGACTACCCTTTTAGTGATCCAAATGTTACCTTCTTATTTCTTGTGCTCCGGCTTGTGCCCGTTGCTGCGAGTCTGGTAGTGCGGAGGGGGGCTTCTGGTGTCGGCGGCCCCTTACCTAAGTTCTACGGTCCCACAGCTTGGATTGTCAGGACCTAGGCGTAGACTTTGATATTATACGAGCACAATCCGTTCCCGTCTTCGAGCCGTCCGTGGTAAGAACCCGGGCCTCTCGGAAGACGTGGGAACATGTCTTATGGTACGGAGGGTGGCGCCCCCCAAGGTCCTCAGGCCTCTCGGCAGCCCCATACCTCCGACCATCATCGGTCCTCTATTGCCTCACGGTTTGTATCAAGCCCTAGGCGTAGACTTTGACCATATACGATCGCAATCCGTCCCCGTCTTCAGACCGTCCGTGGTAAGAACCCGGGCCTCTCGGAAGACGTGGGAACGAGTATTATGGTACGGAGGGTGGCGCCCCCCAAGGTCCTCAGGCCTCTTGGCAGCCCCATACCTCCGACCATCATCGGTCCTCTATTGCCTCACGGTTTGTATCAAGCCCTAGGCGTAGACTTTGACCATATACGATCGCAATCCGTCCCCGTCTTCAGGCCGTCCGTGGTAAGAACCCGGGCCTCTCGGAAGACGTGGGAACGTGTCTTATGGTACGGAGGGTGGCGCCCCCCAAGGTCCTCAGGCCTCTCGGCAGCCCCATACCTCCGACTATCATCGGTCCTCTATTGCCTCACGGTTTGTATCAGGACCTAGGCGTAGACTTTGACCATATACGATCGCAATCCGTCCCCGTCTTCAGGCCGTCCGTGGTAGAACCCGGGCCTCTCGGAAGACGTGGGAACGTGTCCTATGGTACGGAGGGGGGTGCTCCCGAGGATCATCAGGCCTCTTGGCAGCCCCATACCTCCGACCAGTAATGACCCTCTAACGCCTTATGGCTTGCTCTGTCAGGCCCTAGGCGTAGTCTGACATTTCCACTCGTAATCCGTTCCCCATACGTCTTCGAGTCGTCCGTGGTAAGAACCCGGGCTTCCCGGAAGACAAGGGGACGTGTCTTATGATACGGAGGGTGGCGCCCCGAGGATCATCAGGCCTCGGCAGCACCATACCTCCGACCTTCAATGGTCTAACGCCTCACGGCACCACCCTCCTTCCATGTTTCTTAAGAAAAAAAAAAAGAAAAAAAAAATAATAAAGAAATAAATAAATAAATACCATGTTACCACACAGCTCTTCTCTTGAGCCACAGCCAACCTCTTGTCAACTTCACCTGGCTTGAGTTTAAAGATGACTTACCTGATGTTCCACCCCCAAGTAAAACACAAAAGAACTTTAGGCTTAGGGAGTCTAGTGTTAGAATTAGTATAAATCGGTTCAAAGATAAACTACAAACATTTAGCGTAATGAGAAGAGGAAAATGATTTAAATAGTACAGTTTAAGTTGACGCAAAGTGCTAGGTATTGTATAGATAAAATGCCTTGACCATAAAAAAAAAAAACTCAGGTCGAACCTATCTAACTTAAGCTAATCTACAGTCATGATGGTCGAGAATTTTACTATGTTAAAGTTCATTTCGACGCTCACTGTGACTCAGGTCGAAATGGACATGACTTTTCCTATTCAACTTGAGCTAATCTACAGTCATGATGGTCGAGAATTTTACCATGTTAAAATCAATTTCGACGCTCACTGTGACTCAGGTCGAAATGGACATGACTTTTCCTATTTAACTTGAGCTAATCTACAGTCATGATGGTCGAGAATTTTACCATGTTAAAATAAATTTTGACGCTCACTGTGACTCGGGTCGAAATGAACATGACTTTTCTTATTCAACTTGAGCTAATCTACAGTCATGATGGTCGAGAATTTTACCATGTTAAAATCAATTTCGACGCTCACTGTGACTCAGGTCGAAATGGACATGACTTTTCCTATTCAACTTAAGCTAATCTAGAATCATGATGGTCAAGAATTTTACCATGTTAAAATAAATTTCAACGCTCACTGGGACTCAGGTCGAAAGGACCATGACTTTTCTTATTCAACTTGAGCTGATCTACAGTCATGATGGTCGAGACTTTTAAAATTGTTAAAATTAATTTCGACGCTCACTGTGACTCAGGTCGAAATGGACATGACTTTTCCTATTCAACCTAAGCTAATCTACAGTCATGATGGTCGAGAATTTTACCATGTTAAAATCAATTTCGACGCTCACTGTGACTCAGGTCGAAATGGGTATGACTTTTCCTATTCAACTTAAACTAATCTACAGTCATGATGGTCGAGAATTTTACCATGTTAAAATTAATTTCGACGCTCACTGTGACTCAGGTCGAAAGGGACATGACTTTTCCTATTCAACATAAGCTAACCTATAGTCATGATGGTTAAGAACTTTACCATATCAAAACTAATTTCAACACCCACTGTGACTCAGGTCGACATAAACATGACTTTTCCTATTCAACTTAAGCTATTCTACAGTCATGATGGTCGAGAATTTTACCATGTTTAATTAATTTCAAAACTCACTGTGACTGGACGAAGTGAACATGACTTTCCTATTCAACTTGAGCTAATCTACAGTCATGATCGTCGAGAATTTTACCATGTTAAAATTAATTTCGACGCTCACTGTGACTTAGGTCGAAATGAACATGACTTTCCTATTCAATTTAAATTAATCTACAGTCATGATGGTCCAGAATTTTACCATGTCAAAATTTATTTCAACGCTCACTGTGACTCAGTGATGTCACGGTATGATAAGATGACGTCATTATGTGATAAATTGACGTCACCATGTAGTCCTATGACGTCAATTTGTGTCTGTGACGTCACGAGACGATCCTATGGCGCCATGATTAAATCCGGTGACGTCACAGTATAATCACATGATGTCACTAGGTATTAAACATATAGAAGTCCGCTTGTGGGTGATGAGACGTCATAAACTGCCATAACACACTATTGGATGAGAACGCTCGCCACGGGCTTCGAGGACTTCCCGCGGGAAGACTTGGGGTGAGTTGGATACATACCGAGGGTTCAGGCCCGTCTTAGTGGGAGACGCTCAGGGAACGTCTTCACCCAGGACGAAGCCTCTTGACTAACGCCCACGGACGAGGTCGCTCGGAAACGAATTCGGCCTCGCATACTCCCTTTCGGTCTCTCGCTTACCCCGAGGATCTTCACGAAACTAGTGAGAGTGGTAGGCGTACGCTGGACGGAAGCAAGCGTCTCCACACTCAGGTTCCTAGACGGCTAGTTGATGCATTTGCCCACCGGGGAGGGTGCATCGGCCGACATCTCAGTGGCTCTGAGAGTGTTGGCGGACGTGGAGTTCGGGGTGGACTGGAACGGGTCTGCCCTTGCTCCCATACAGGGACTTCATTGGCTCGGGATTGAGTAGGACACAGTCAGCGCTCTTCGGGTGCTCCCCTGCGCCAAGAAAGCGTGTTTCTCTCACACGTTCTCCCTCCTTCAGTGGCGGGGGGGGGGGTACCTCAACTTCGCGACTTCGGCCCTTCCACTGAGCCGCTTGGGGCGCCGACGGCTGGTACGGGAGGTCGACAGGAACCTACTACTTCTCCCGCGTGACCTGCCCGGGCCGATACCCTTAGCACTCCACAGCTTGTTGCGTCCCGGGCTTCGGTCGGGGCCCCTACGCCGGTCGCTCTATCCAGGTTTCAAGAGACCTTCGTAGTGTAGCAACTACGCCCACAAGTGTTCGAGTCGCTCTCCCTCCACTACGGCACCCCAGAGGTGGACCTGTTTGCCTCCCCAAACACGACCCAGCTCCCCCTCTACCTCACCTGCATCCAAAGGACACGCACAGGAGGCCCAGACGCCTTCACGGAGGACTGGAATAGCTGGAAGTACGTATTCTTTTTCCTCCTCCAGCGACACTAGTCCTCCTGAAGGTGATGCAGACCCTCAGATCCTTCAATGGTCAGGTCCTCCTGATAGCTCCCTACTGGCCAACCCAGCCGTGGTTCGGGGAGCTAATGAGATGGGGCCCTTCTCCCCTTCTACTGGGGTCAGCCTGCCTAGCCAACAGCCTTACCACGCCTCTTCAAGCGTCACTCCAATTTGATACTTGGAGTTTCTACGGGGAGCTCTCAGCCAACTCTTCTCTACAGAGGCAGCAGACAAGATGCTCAGAGCTCACCTTCCGTCCTCAGTGCGACGGTGTGGGTCCTGCTGAAGGAGATTCCGGAACTGCCTTCGGAGACGCGCGATGGTGACCATCTCCGCCAGCATGGTTCCGGACTTCCTGACTTGGCTGGCTACCGCCACCAACAGGGCACCGGCAACTATCTTGCCTCACTATACAGCCCTCACTGATCCGCTACGCTTGGGCATGAACATCCGAGTGCCACAGAGGGCGCGAACCCTCCTAATGAAGGGGATCAGCGCCTCGAGAGAGCCGAGACATCATCCGGTCCTGGCCTGGTCCTTGCATCGTGTTCTGCAGTACCTGGCGTTCGAAAGGGCCATTATGGAGGAAGATCACTTCCTTCAACGTGTCGTCTTTCTGCTCGCCTTGACTACGGACTACAGGGCTTCACAGCTGGTGGCAATCAACCGCCACCCGTCCGTCTCCAAACTGGAGGAGGACAGCTCGGCCCTAACCCTCTCTCCATCACCAACATTCCTGGCCAGGAACGGCCGAGCGGACGACATGATTGGCCCTCTCAGAATACAATCCTTCCGGGAGGGAGGACGCCCACATCCACTGCGCCCGGTCCGTGCGTTCGAAGACTACGTGGACCACACGGAAGAGATTTTTGAGGATCATCTCTTCTATAACTCGAAATTTAGGATTCCCCTAACCCCGAGGTCCCGGGCACACCTGCCTTTCCGCTCTGTGGGAGAGAGCCGACCCGGGCCATGCCCCGCACGCCCACAGCATCAGGGACTTTGTGGCATCGCTGGCGTTTCTCCGCACCCACTCGGTGGAGCGGGTGCGGGACCTAGGGGCTGAACATCGACGACTCCCTTGGGGACACGGTGTCTCTACCACTCGGTCACCCCTGGCCCATGTGTCGCCATGGAAACGGCTCCACCCCTATCATCTCATAAAAAAAAAAAACAACAAAAAAAAAAAAAAGGGTGGAGGGGGCAAAGGGCGATCGAGGAGTGGGGAGGGGCCAGAAACCGCTGAACAGGATACGAATTTCGTATAATTTACGCATCGTGTGAACAGTGCAATGTTGTGCATGTCACATTCTTCGGCGTGGGTACTTGACGTTTCTTTCTCCCCTCTACTGAGTGATAAAATGAATAAGTCTCCCATAGGAAAGACACACGTAATAACGGTTTGAATCAGGCTTCACCTCTCCTCCCACCTGTCCTCGTCTCATGCATAGCTTCGCTGTGCAGGTTTCTTTCAGCCGATAATATTTCTTTGTCGCGGCTCGTGCCGCTTAAATTGTTCTTATCGGCTTAAGAAACCTGCACAGATTTAGGGTCCCTCCCTCCTCCCACAGGCGAAGCCTTCATTTCTCATTGAAGTGAGCTCAGCAAGCCGGGCAGCCGGCTAAGAAGGGAGGGGTAGGGAGGGGGAGGTGGGGTCGACAATGCGCATGCCTGCACAGAGCCGGGAATTTTAAATTTCCGATGATTTTGGCGGAAAATTCAACCACACTCAACCTTCGGGAATTGGCCATATGACCAGGAGTGTGGTATAGGATTATCGCTATAGCTTCGCTGTGCAGGTTTCTTAAGCCGATAAGAACAATTTAAGCGGCACGAGCCGCGACAAAGAAATAATATATAGATAAAATAAAATAAGAATAAATACTTACATATACCAAAGGCTTTTTCCCCTTTACATAGGAGGTAGCAAAAAAAAAAAAAAAAAGAAAAAAAAAAAAATATATATATATATATACAGTATATATATATATATATATATATGTATATATATATATATATATATATATATATAATAATAATAAAATAAAATAAAATAAAATAAAATAAATAAATACCCACCTATAAGGTTGTGCCCGAGATGGAGTGTCGCCAGCCGAGTAGTACTCCTGATGACGTCACTGGCGGCGGCCATGCTGTCACAGGTCACCTGGTTGTGTCTGAGGTCGAGCGAGGTCAGGTGGCGGTGGTCCTTGAGGCTCTTGAGGAGGAGGTTGGCCATCTCGTCGTCCAAGTAACTCTCGTAGATGCTGCTCAAGGGTGAGGTTAAGTCTTTAGGCACCCCACGTGTTGATTAGGAGATTTCTATGAAATCAGTTTATTTATCTAATTATTTATTCATTTATATACTTATTTGTTGACCTATTTATTCCATTTATTTATTTATTTGTCTATTTATCTATCAATTTATATATTTATTCATTTATTTATCTATTTATTTATGTATCAATTTCATTGTTCTATTTATCTATTTCTCTGTTTGCCTATTTCTCTATTCATTCATTTATCTTTCAATTTATTCATTTACTTATTCATTTGTTCATTTATTTATCTTTATCATTATTGACTCATCTATTTATTCATCTATTTATTTATTCATCTATTTAGTTTATAATATTTTGTTCATTTATATATCTATATAGATATTCATTTACTAATTTATCTATTCGTCTGATCATCATTTATTCATGTATTTATTTACTCATTTATTTCTCAATGTATCTATTTCCATTTTCGTTTATTGTTGAGCAGAGCTGGGAGCGTTCCTCGGTGCGTTCCTAGATGCGTTCCTCGGTGTCCTGACTGGCATGACTTTGCTCAGGACATCGAGGAACGCACATAGGAACGCACCAAGGAACGCGCCCAGTTTTGTTGTGGAGACTCACCAAAGATGAGTGAGGGGCAACTGTCCGAGAGGTTCGGACAAGTTCGTCAAGTCGGACAAAGTGGCTCCACAGTGTTCGAAGTAGAAATGTTCCCAGTCTTGACGAACTGTCTGGTATCGGATAGTCAGCTCCTGAAGCACAGAACAGAAGAACATAAGAAAGGGGGAGGTTGCAAGAGACCATAAGGCCTACACTTGGTACTTCCATAAGTAGAACTGGTCCCAGTCTTGGCGAAACTGTCTGGTATCGGACAGTCAGCTCCTGAAACGTAGAACTGAAGAACATAAGAAAGGGGGAGGTTGTAAGAGACCATAAGGCCTACACTAGGTACTTCCATCTTCCTTACCACCTGTTATCCCCATCCATAAAGTTGTGAGAGCATAGGAACATAAGAATGGAGGAGAATGTAAGAGACCATAGGGCCTACACAAGGCAGTTCTATGTTCCTTATCACCTGTCATGTTTATCCATAAAGTTATTTCTTCTTCTCTTCAAACAACCAATTGTTTGAGCACTCAACACATCATGGCGACTTAAATCTATTCCATTCGTTAACCATTCTATTGGTAAACTAGTTCTTGTTTTGTTCCTTCTTACTTTTTTTTCGACGATTGTACGAAGAGCAGATAATTGAGATGTTTGGCAGTGTAATTCTTGCTGTCAGTTTCAACGTGAATTGTATCAGAGAGAATATATTGATTTGATAAACGCGCGCATAAACACACAGGCACACACAGGCACACACACACACACACACACACACACACACACACACACACACACACACACACACACACACACACACACACACACACACACACACACACACACACACACACACACACACACACACACACACACACACACACACATACAGAAACACACACACATGTACTTGATAATGCCGTATCAAGGCACCCAGCTACATCAACGATAAACACAAACTCCCCCATCTCAGCTCCTTGAAGGGTCATCCCTGCCCGCTGCCACCCGGCCCGGCCCAGAAGCAAGGCAGCAAGACACAGCACACACCTCGGCGGCAGCAGGGCCTGACAGCTGAAGTCGTTTTACCCCCACAGCTTCATCGCAACGCTTGTCTCTTTCCCCTTCCCCCTCCACTCCTCCCCCTCCCCATCCTCCTTCCCCCTCCTCCCTACTCCCCCTTCTCCCCCTACCCCTTCCCTTTCCCCCTCCACTCCTGCCCACTCCCCCTTCCTCCCTCTACTCCTCCCCTTTCCCGTTCTTCTTCCACCTCTCCTTCTCCCCATTTCTTTCATTTTCCTCTCCCTACCCCCCCTTCCACTCCTCTCTCCTCCCCCTTCCCCTCCTCTTCTCTCCTGAAATTGAAAATTGACAGCGAAACCTGAAACTGAAACTTAATTTGAAACCTGAAACTGAAACAGAAACCTGAAACTAAACTTGAAATCTGAAATGGAAACCTGAAACTGAAACCAGAAACTGAAACCAGAAAATGAAACCAGAAACTGAAACATGAAACATGAAACTGAAACATGAAACTGAAAACTGAAACTGAAACCTAAAACTGAAACCTGAAAACTGAAACTGAAACATCCATAGAGCTGACAGACCTACCTGTAGATCCGGGAGACTCGCCAGAACAGTCCCGAGTCGGATTCGAACCCCGGACCCGGGCGTAGTGGGCCAGGTCGTCGAGTCACTCCTGCAGGGGATGAGAACGAAGTCATCACTCGGGGAGACTCGAACTCGGGACATTATGATTACGAGTCCTCTCTGCTACCGCCTCGCCACGCAAAGAAAAGGGACCTGCAGGAATCCCTCCCTCCCGAGTGCGACGTTGCCAAATTTGACCACCGATTATTGGATCGTCATGTCATGTCTCACCCAGTGTGATCACGATGTGGCAACATAGCGGGGAAAGCGATGTGCCACATGTTATAAAATTTATTCAATTCATTGTTATAGTCCCAAAAAGTGATATGCATTGTACTATACAGCTTCATGTACTATATACAGAATAAAAAAAGACATTTCAAATAACACATAGATGGGAAATAAGAGACAGAAGGACATGTACTAAAGTTGATTTGGCATCATGGCTCACGACGTATGCCATACCCTTAACGGACTCATTGGAGCGCACAGACTAGTAGGTCATGGTAACAGATTGGTTATTTGAAAGATTTCCCTGCAACTAGGGAATTATTTCGTAATATTTATGCATGTATGATCATGGATACACACACATAGACACACACGTGTACATACATACATACATACATACATATATATATATATATATATATATATATATATATATACATATATATATATATATGTATGTATATGTATATATATGTATATATATATATATATATATATATGTATATATATATATATATGTTCGTACATATACATGTATGTACGAATGAGGAAATTATGTATGTATATATGTATATATGTTTGTATGTTTGTATGTATGTATGTATGTATGTATGTATGCATGTAAATATGTAGTATGTATATATGTATGCATGTATGTATGTATGCATGTATGCATTTAAATATGTATGAATGTATGTATGTATGCATTTAAATATGCATGTATGTATGTATATGTATGTATATATGTATGTATGTATGTATGTATACATTTAACTATGCATGTATATATTCATTTATACATTTAAGTATGCATGTACATATGTATGCATGTAGGCATGTATGTATGTATGTATGTATGCATGTATGCATTCAAATATGCATGCATGTATGTATGTATGTATTTAAATATGCATGTATGTATGTGTATGTATGCATGTATATCTTTATGTATGTATACATTTAACTATGCATGTATGCATGTATACGAGTATATTCATTTATGCATTTAAGTATGCATGTAGATATTGCATGTAGGCATGTATGTATGTCTGTATGTATGTATATATGTATGCATGTATGTATGCATTTAAGTATGCATGTATGTATGCATGCATGTATACATGTATGTATGTTTGTATGTTTGTATGTAAGTTTTTCTGTCTGTCTGTATGTATGCATGTACTGTATGTATGTATGTGCGACTTTGCGACCTACCTCGAGGTCATGCTCGATATCTGAGGAGGAGCGA
>NC_134806.1:50978632-50993632 GCF_046742065.1 Oratosquilla oratoria
AGAATTGTTAATTAACTTTTCCCGTGAGCTCTCAAGCTTGCGAAAAGTAGATTTCTGGTAGGGGGAAAGGGAGTAAATCAAATTTCCAAAACTCATAGGAAACAAAAGTTATAGTGAACACAAAAATACAGCACACAGTAAACAAAATACAAGAAAAGAGTACAAAGAATACAGCATGGTGATTCTTGCAACACGGACGGCCTAAGCAACACCACTGGACCCAGCATCTACGCCACCTTGATAGGGAGACTATGGTAAAAAACACTGAAGTTGTGGCAAAAGAAGAAGATCCACAGCGCTTGGCTATCTTGGAAGCCATCTGGATAAAGGAGCTGCAACCTGCCATTAATAGGCAAGTAAATGACTTCGCCCTCCTCCCTAGCATGAAACCTGTTCGGAGGAGCCAGATGGGCAATTCCAAGAATTCGGGGTCTCCTCCACAGAGACTTCCCATTCCCCGCCAAAGAGAAGCTGCCATTCGTCGTTCCCAAAGACTGAGAAGCAGATTGGCGTCGAACCCGGGAGTGACATCTCCGAGTACTGTTTCCACCAACATGTGATCTATCCTAGTGTTCGTGCTCATACCTGCGACCTCCCCCAGTTTCTACACGGTGTCCTCTCCCCGTGCTTTTCTCTTCATTTAAAATATGCTCCCTTTTCCATTCTTATTCACATCAACTGAGGATGCAGAAAGATCTGCGAAACGTTTTGAAATTTGTATTTTTGCTGTATTCTTTGTCTTTTCTTGTATTTTGTTTACTGTGTGCTGTATTTTTTGTTTTCATTATAAATTTTGTTTCCTTTGAGTTTTGGAAATTTGATTTCCACCCTTTCTCCCTACCAGAATTCTACTTTTCGCAAGCTTGAGAGCTCACGGAAAAAATGAATGAATAATTCTTTTACTGTCGGTTTTAACAGAATATATATATATATATATATATATATATATATATATATATATATATATATATGTGTATACATACACACACACACACACACATATATATATATAGATATATATATATATATATATACATATATATATATATATATACATACATATATATATATCTATATATATATATATATATATACATATGTATATATATATATATATATGTATATATATATATATACATATATATATTTATATTTATACATATATACTATAAATATATGTATATATATATTTATATATACATATATACTATATGTATATGTATATATATATATATGTATACATATATACATATATATACATATATATATATTTATATTTATACATATATACTATATATATGTATATATATATATATATTTATATATATATATATATACTATATGTATATATATATATATATATATATATATATATATACATATGCAAAATAACCACAGGAGAAAGGAAGTACTTTCGTATATTACATCTTCAGACTAAATGACAGAGATACAGAGTTGGGTTTGAATATAAGTATCAGGTGCAACCATAGGGGGGAAGGGGGGGAGATAATACAATGTGAGGAGGGGGGATGACCTTACCCCTATCGACCTGACCAACACATAAGGCTCAATCTGGCGGAAAGATCTCGGTGACCATTTGGGTTACCAATTTATCACATTTAAAATGACCATAGCTTAAGTTTATATTTTTGTCAAACGTGCCTGATATTAAGCAGGATTCTATTATATTTCTTTCTTGTAGGCTTTTTCCTTTAGCTAAAATTGTTGCCTTAGACCAATCAATATGATGGTTGTATAATGCTTTATGTTGGAATAACGCATTATTTTCCTGGGCAGATCTCACACTATATTTATGTTGGGAAATCCTTGTTTCCAAGTTTTTCTCAGAAATAAATGAAATGAATAGTAGGTAAATATATGAATAAACAAGTGAATGAATAAATATACAAATAGATGAATAATTAAATACATAAATAAAGCATAAATGAATAAATATGTAGGAAAATGAAATGAAAAGGAATAAATAAATAGAGAAATTAATAAATGATTAAATAGATAACCAAAATAAATGAAACGAATAAATGTATGCATAAATAAATAAATAAATGAATATATAGATGAAGTGAATATATAGATAAATTACTTAGAAAATTAACAAATAAAAAACTGAATCAATGAATAAATACGTAAAATAATTAGAAAACAAGTAAAGAGATGAATAAATTAGTAAATGAACAAATGAATAATCAAATATATACATACGAGTATGTAGCTGTATAGATAAATCGATAGATTAATAGAGAAATATATAGATAATTAAAATAAAATAAGTAATATATAATCAGATAAACGAAAAAAGAAAAGAAAAATAAACATAGAACCAGATTAACAAATAAATAATAAATAATAAAATAAAAACATTATCTAGCAACTCTTGTTAAACTTACCATTGAACACATGAACAATAACTTCAATGCACAGCTGGCGAAGTTCCTTAGGTCTGGCCATCATCTATGAAAAAAAAAGATGATATATACTTCTTTATTTTGATTAAAAAGCTGTGCCTCGCTGCACTGCTTTTGACCTGAGTAGTGTGGCGGGAGGAGGGATGGTCCCCTTATCACTGTCTCTGATTCACCCACCATCTCACCCAACATCTCACCCACAGGGCAAAGGTGCAGGCGCCAGAGGCGGAAATGAAAAAAAAAAAAATAAATAAATAAAGTTTGGCTGGTCTCCACCATGTTGCCCTCGTCCACCTCGCCGTGCCCGACTCTCTCCCTCCCTCCCTCCCTCTGGGAGGCTAAGTTTTGGTTTCTTCTCTTTGTTCTTCATTCTGTGATATCATGTATAGACTAAAATAAAAAGAAATGAGATGAAAGCGAGATAGAGAGGGAGGGAGGAGACAGAGAGGGAGAGAGCGAGAGACAGACGGAGAGAGAGAGAGAGAGAGAGAGAGAGAGAGAGAGAGAAATGTATATATATATATATATATATATGTATATATATATACATATATAGACAGAGAGAGAGACAGAAAGAAAGAATGAGATAGAGATAGATGGATAGATAGAGAAAGAGAGAGATAGAGGGAGGGAGAGAGAAAGAGAGAGTCTGCCGCCAGGGAGTTGGACCAAGGATATGGTTCATTCAATTCCAGTCCACAACACCTAATGGCCCTCGTTTACTGGCCTAACAAGCTGTAATCAGCTTCATGGAGCATAATTAAGCTTTATGAAGCTATAAAAGTTAAGCATTCAAGTTGATAATTAATTGCTGTCATTAAGCTGGAGTTGAATGAAGGAATGGAGTGATGGATGGTAATTAGATTATGCTAAATGTAGCAGTTTTATCTTTATAATATCTTTATTTGATTTATTCTCTCTCTCTCTGTCTCTCTCTCTCTACACACACACACACATACACACACACACACACACACACACACACACACACACACACACACACACACACACACACACACACACACACACACACACACACACACACACACACACACACACACACACACACACACACACACACACACACACACACACACACACACATACACACACACACACATGCACACACACATACACACCTCGTGGCGCTGTGGTTAGAGTTCTCACCTGCCACAACAGATGTCCGGGTTAGACTCCCGCCTAGGGCTGAAATAATTTCAGTATCGCTGCGCTGCGGGATGTTACTCCAACTTTCGTGGGCGGGGATTTGGGTATGTGTGTGCCTGTAAGGTCACATTATTACCCATAGATCGGTCATACGAGCTCTGAGCTCTCAACCGGGAGGTAAATAATTGTCGATCACGAGTCCAACACGTGATCCAAGACCATGGTGAATCACACACACAAACACACACACACACACACACACACACACACACACACACACACACACACACACACACACACACACACACACACACACACACACACACACACACACGCACGCACACACATTACACATGCTAACTTTCTATACTCCATCATCTTTATAATAAAACCATTTAATGATTACCATATAAAGATACATAAAGTCTAGTACAGGATCAAATGGATGTTGGAAATTACTTGAGAATTTCCAACCCCGATTTTCAGAGGGGATGAAGAAAGTAGTCTAACTAATATCAGCATTAGTAAAGAAGAAGTAGTCAAGCAGATTGACAGACTTAAAGCTGCAAAATCTCCGGGTCCAGACGAAATTTTTCCAAGAATGCTTAAGGAGTGTAAATTTGAAATCTACGACCAGATAACTGAAATATTCAATAAATCGGTAGACACTGGTTTTGTTCCAACTGCTTGGAGGCAGGCAAACGTTGTTCCTGTTTTTAAGAAGGGAGATAAATCGTCTATATGCAACTACAGGCCAATCAGTTTGACATCGGTTATAGGAAAAATGCTTGAATCAATAATAGTAAATAGACTCAGAGAACACATTGAAGGGCATAATTTAATTCGTGATTCACAGCATGGTTTCTCCAAGGTTAAGTCATGTGTGACTAATCTTCTATCCATTTACACTAAAGTATATAAGGCGTCAGATAACAATGAAAATTACGATGTTATTTACCTTGACATTAGTAAAGCGTTCGACAAGGTGCCACACCAGAGACTACTAAATAAAATCAAAGCCCATGGCATAGGAGGAAAAGTGTTAGAATGTATTAGAGCTTGGATTAGTAACAAAAAACAGCGGGTCACCATAAATGGAATAAAATCTAGGTGGGGCAATGTTACTAGCGGGGCCCCCCAGGGTTCGGTTTTGGGTCTCTTGTTGTTCATTATGTATATAAACAACTTAGACGATGGGTTAGATAGTGATGTTAGTAAGTTTGCGGACGACACTAAAATAGGACGCCTAATTAGGTCAGGAGACGACGCCCAGATTCTGACAGGATGATCTTTATAAATTGTTAACATGGCCGGTGAAATGGCAAATGAACTTCAATATCTCTAAGTGTAGCGTGTTAAACGTAGGGCTACACAATCCCGAAATAGATACAACTTAGATAACACGTTTTTAGAAAAATCTGAATGCGAGAGGGACTTGGGAGTTCTGGTGAGCCCGGACCTTAAAACCAGGAAGCAGTGCATTAGCGCCAGAAATAAAGCTAACAGAGCATTAGGCTTCATTGCTAGGACGGTAACGAATAGAAGTGCAGAGGTAATTATTAAACTCTATCTAGCGATAGTTAGACCCATCCTTGACTATGCGGTACAGTTTTGGTCTCCATCCTACAGAATGGACATAAATTCACTAGAATCAGTACAGAGAAGAATGACCAAAATGATACATGGACTCGGAAATTTGCCTTACGAGGAGAGGCTTAGGCACCTAAACTTACACTCTCTGGAAAGACGCAGAGTGCGGGGTGATCTAATAGAAGTGTTCAAGTGGATCAAAGGCTATAACAAGGGTGATGCAAACAAGGTCATCATAATAAAACAACAGGGCAGGACTCGCAGTAATGGGTATAAACTGGACAAATTTAGATTTAAGAAGGAAATAGGCAAGAATTGGTTTACTAATAGGGTGGTCGATGAATGGAATAAACTTAGTAACCATGTAGTAAGCGCTGAAACTATCAGTTGTTTTAAGAAACGATTAGACAACTTTATGGATGGGGATGACATGTGGTGATGGATACGGAGCTGCCTAGTGTAGGCCCTATGGTCTTTTGCAGTCTCACTTATTCTTATGTTCTTAATTTCCTTTTTTTAATTGAAGAGAATAATGTCTAATTACCTTACCTTGTCCTCAGATCCAAAATAAATATTATCATTACGTTGTTTCTTACCTAAAAACGTTCAAATAAACATTTTTAGGCCTCTAGTTATTGTTTCGGTCCTACCTGCCTGCCGATCAGCTGATCGGAGAGATTGTTTAC
The DNA here is from genome assembly GCF_046742065.1 of Oratosquilla oratoria. NCBI lineage: Eukaryota > Metazoa > Arthropoda > Malacostraca > Stomatopoda > Squillidae > Oratosquilla > Oratosquilla oratoria. The sequence continues at coordinate 50,984,502 of NC_134806.1, forward strand.
ATCGTTGCCATGGGAACCAGTAGCTGTGACGTCACTCCCTCGCAACTCTGATGTTATTAATTCCCTCTCATTACAGATTTTGTATATACACGCGCGCTCGCGTGCGCGCACACACACGCACACACACACACACGCACACACACACACACGAGTGCTGTCATTAGATACACATTACATGTATTACATATTTCAGAGAAATCAGCAATTTACATAAATAATGAGAAATCAATGAATGATTTCTCTTCTTCCGTGACATACATAGCCCCACATTTCCGTGATACAATTACCCCCTCCTCATCCGTGACATAAATACCCCCACCTTAATCTTCCGTTTTATAGATACCCCCAAGGTTAAGACATTTACCCACGTGTAAGAACAATTAAATAAAGTAATTGATAAATAAAAAGATAAAATAGATAAATAAGTAAATAGATAAGTGAATAAATAGATAAATAGATAAATAGACAAACAAACAAATCAATAGACATAACAATTAAACATATAGATAGAACAGAATGATAATACGGAAAAATATAAATAAATATTTTAATAGAAAATAAGAAATATAAAACAAATAAATAGAATCAATAAAGCATTGAATAAATTAATAAACAAATAGATAAGTAAACGAATAAATAAATAAATGAACAAATTAATAGATGAATAATCAATAAATGAATAATGAATGAATAAAAATAAGAAACAAACGTGGATAAACACAACGTATATCCAGTGCAAAGACACACAATAAATCACAAAAGCAGTTTCGATTTAAAATTTCTGGACAAAATGGAATTTGAAAAAGAAGTTATTCACAAAGTACACTCCGTCTGTTGCATAATAAATGATGAAATATTAATCATAATATATCTACCTTCTTGCTGTGTAATTTTACCCCAAAAGACGTGATATATATACCCCTATCCTAAGGCATGATATATCTACCCCCCTCCCAAGGCGTGATATATCTACCCCCCTTACTCTGGATGAGAAGATATGTAATAACATCACTGTGACAAAATATAAAGTGTAATATATCTACCCCCGCTATGTAATTCATACACCTCAATGCGTGATATTTCTACCCTCATCCCAAGGCGTGATCTATCTACCCCCATTAACCTTGGCTGAGAATATATGTAATAAATTCAAAGTGATAAAATATCATATGTGATATATCTATCACCCCTGCTGTGTAATTCCTACCCACAATGCGTGATATAGTGGAATAAAATAAACTGATAAATAAATACCTAGATCACTGTTAACCCACTATCGGAGGAATAATAACGGAAAGTACAGAGAAACTGTATATTTCGACTACTCTCTGTAGTCCTCTTCAGCAGAATGCTTACATAAGGTTAAGGTACAAGTATATATGCTTAAAAGTGGCAGTCTGCCGACAAGATTGACTAGATAAACACCATATGAGGACGGAGCCTTTATTTGTACGACGTTTCGCTTATTACAGCTTTTTCAAGTACTTGAAAAAGCTGTAATAAGCGAAACGTCGTACAAATAAAGGCTCCGTCCTCATATAGTGTTTATCTACACAAGTATATATGAAGAAATGAGGGGGACATAGAAGGGGATGAGGAAAGTGGGGGGAGGGGCTCATCCCCTTCTATGTCCCCCTCATTTCTTCATATATACTTGTACCTTAACCTTATGTAAGCATTCTGCTGAAGAGGACTACAGAGAGTAGTCGAAATATACAGTTTCTCTGTACTTTCCGTTATTATTTCTCCGATAGTGGGTTAACAGTGATCTTTTACAAATGTGTTATAACATACTAGTTTCCAAATAATTAGATAAATGAATAAATAAAATAAATACAAACAAATAAATGAATATACAAATATTAATAATTAATTCGATTAGTAAGTAAATGAATGAAATAGAAACCTAATAAACAAATAAATAATTTAATTAATTAATAAACAAATACATAAACAGAATAGATAAACAAACAAATAAATAAATAAATATGTGAATAGATTGATGAATAAATAAAGTATATAGATGAATAAAAAATAGATGAACGAATAGATAGATATATGAATAAATAAAAATAAACAAATAAATAGATAGATATATAAATAGATAGATAGATAAATAATAAATAAATAAATATGTATATATAAATCAATCAATCAATAAATACATGAATAGATAAATAAATAAATAAATAAAATGATTTATAGATGAATAAATAAATAAATAAATGAACAAATGTGTGGATAGATATAATGGTATAAGATTGTATAGATGTCTTAGTAATTAATCAAACGCGACGAAAATATTGTAAAGGAAAAACAGAATTTCTAAACCTAAAACAAAAACAACGATTTAAAGTGAAAGAATTTGGTGTAAACTCGATCGGATTGAGGGTTTGAAAGCGTTCGTTTTGTGAATTAAAATTTAAGAAACTTTGGCCCGAATCGGTGGCGGAAGGAATGACGCGAATTATAAATGAAGTCAAATGTTTTTGGCGGGAAACGTTTATGAGAAATGCAAGACCAACACGGCTGGAGCTGCCTTCGTCACTGATGGACACATCTTCGGCAGGAGCGTCAGCGACTCCGCGTCCTTTCTTCAAACCGAGGCCGTGGCGATGCAGGGGGCCCTAGAACATGCCCTTGTATCCCACCCCATTTCCGTGGTCATCCACACTGACTCTCTGAGCCTGATAAGCTGCTTACAACAGGCAGAGCCCGAAGATAATGTCCACCTCCTCACCAACATAATTGCGCTCCTGCACAAATTACACCATGAAGGACGATATATCATCATCAACTGGGTGCCAAGCCCCGTCGGTGTGCATGGAAACGACCTTGCAGACGCAGCTGCTGCCACAGCCCGCAAAAGAGCCAGTGTCGATGTCCAGGTCCCTCTCAGCAAGAGTCAGCTCCAACTTAAAACCAGGGCATTAGCACGCAAGAAGTGGCACCTCCAACACAGGCAGGAGGCGCAGATTTCCCGACGAGCGGGTTGGTACATAAAGGTGACAGCCAATGAACCTCTAGTCCTCCCCCGCTCCACTCCCAGAAGGCTAGAAAAGCTGCTCTTCAGGTTACGTCTTGAGGACCGTTGCTTCTGGCAACTTAATCCCCAGAGCACCATAGAAGACCGCCGGTGCAACCACTGCCATGAAGAAAATGCCGACCTCCTCCTCCACTACCTGAGCGATTGCCCCGCCACCTCTTTCCTCAGACGAGGACCACCGGCTCCCCATGAAGGTCTTGTGAGCCGCCTCTGCCGCCTCCAAAGCCCGTAGGAGCTCCGTCAGCTGCTAGAGCGTCCACCGCCGCTCTAGCAGCCGCAGCTTCTCTTTTCTACTGCCCCCTATCACCCTCTGACTAGCTATACTATTCCACCTCCTCTCCACAAGGTGTGCCTTACATAAACACCACCGCACGGGCTCAAACAAAGCCCGTGGGAGTTATTCTTCACTCCCGAATTTCGAGAAAAAAAAAGAAAGAAAAAAAAAAAAAAAAAGACTGCGGTTCGGGGAGTAAAAGTAAATAAACAAATAAATGAATGAATGAATAAATAAATAAATAAATAAATAAATAAATAAATAAATAAATAGATAAATAAATGAATAAATAAATAGATAAACAAATAAATAAATAGATAAATAAATAGATAGATAAATAGATAAATAAATAAATAAATAGATAAACAAACAAATAATAAATAGATAAATAAACACGCTGATATAGCGGTAACGTGACCCGAAGCATTTGCGCTAGATTAGCAAAAAACTTATGAATGGTGCTATAATCCATCAGTGTTGTCTAGAAATGGAACTATATTATATCCTAATGTTATTTCGCTTCACCTAAACTAGGCAAAAAGACGAAGGCGTCGCCGCAAGAGACAGAGTTATATATGTTGTTAATTACTCATTTTTCAATAATCAAATAAAACAGTATCGCCGTTCACGACGGCGACATCATTGTCATTTTCATATAAGTTTTCACTAAATAAATATACAAATAAATATAAAGATAAGTAAAAGCAAACACACCAATAAATGAATTAATAAGTGAAAAAATAAGTAAATGGATAAATGATAGATAAACGAATTAGTTAATAAAATGAGTAAATTAAATAAGATTTATTAAATAGGTAAATATATCATATAGAATATCGTCATTGAATAAGTAAACAGACAAAAAATCGGAACACAAATAAGATATGTAAATTGCCTGTCTTCTCTTCCGGGAACAAATACGCTCGTTGGCATGTTGTGGCAACATTAGAGTTATCAAAAGAAAGTAATTTCAATATAGCTCTTTACTCTAAAAAGATGATAAGGGGCACTCATGCGGAAATGTTTTGGATGGCACGTGAAAATGTCGACATAATATGAATGACCTCGCATTCTTCGGAAATTGTAAGCTTTGTTTTCAAGGTTTTTACAACTGTCTACTCGATTATATCAATACCATTCTTTTCAATGATAACAGATTACTTTACTATTTGTCCAAACTAAGATCTTGCGATTCAATTTTTCAAACTTTCTTCGATGCAGGCCTGTGACGTCATAACGCTATACATAAACAAACATGGCGGATAGATCGAGATGTCAAATTTATCTAGGTCGTTGTTATTTAACATCTTACTTTCTTGATGGACCTTCCCACTTTATTTTGTCCTCCACCACTCATTTATGACGCTCGATGGCACAACAAAATTTATCAAAATAAAGTAATAGCTATCTTCTAATATCAATGTTGGCTATTGCCACGAGCTAACTTCGCCATTGTTATACGTTGAATTTTTGTTCTTTTATCAACTAGTAAAGACATTAGTGATATTTAGTATTCGTAATTTCATATAATTTGTACGAATAAGTCTAGATTCCTTGTGCAGTAAGATTAGTGCACTTCATTTGTAATGACAAATTTCGGTGGCATCTAATATATGGCAATACGCCAAAATGTCGACCATTGTCAAGGCATTGAATTTCAGATTTTTTAGAAAAGAATAATCTAATGTGAATATTTTTCTAGTACTCTGTTAATTTCCATATATATTGGTCTATCGTTTTTGTTTATATAGTTCATGAAAATACCATACATGGCAATTATTCATCTTATATAAAGACTTATGGTCAAATATGTTGTAAACTAAGAAGTAGCCAATCAATCTTTATTTTTTTCATTTGGTACCTATTGAACGATGTCATGAATATTAATTTGGACATAATCTTATTCACAATGTTGATTAATTTGGACATTTGTTATTCATGTGTTTAGCAAGTATTATCAATATCATGTTAATTCAATAGTATTTAGGTACATGGTAATCAATTGATTGGATGAAAAAAATGTGATATACTATATTCAACCAGATATACGCAATATATTGAAGGTAAGCATATGTAGTCATTATATAATCATATCAAAATGTCAAGAAGATAAACATGCTTCTAATGAAGAATTACCGTTTTCCAATCAGTTTTATAATAACATTAGCGTAATAACTCACGTCGTTTTATATTATATGATAAATGGTAATGATACAATAATCGAGTAACTCATTATATAATCGATTGCAAACTAATTTGATTTCTAGGAATAACTTAGAACGTTATGAATGGAATTAGGAGTGATATTTCGTTACCGTTATCATTCTCTAATAGCCAGGCGTACCAATTTCCCGCACTTATAAACAGGCCTACTAACTTTTCCCAAATGTCTATGAGAAATAGACATTTGGGAATGGATGCTAAGAGGAGATTGTATCAAGGGGTGATTGTGCCGTCAGCACTGTATGGGGCAAAAACATGGAACATAAGAGAAGAGTTTAAATGTGTTTGAGATGAGGTGTCTGAGAAGTATGGTAGGGGTTACTAGGCTGGATAGAGTGAGAAACGAGGAGGTGAGGAGGAGAGCGGGGGTGGAAAGGGAGTTGGGAGATAGGGTTGATGAAAGAGTATTGGGATGGTTTGGACACACGGAAATAATGAATGAATGAAGAAAGACTAGTAAAAGAGGTGTGGAAAGCAGAGGTGGAAGGAGTGAACATGAGGGGGCGACCTAGGATGAGATGGATGGATGGGGTAAAAGGGGCATTGGGAAAGAGGGGGATGTCTGTTGAGGAAGGAAGGGAGAGGGCAGAAGATAGTGGTGAATGGAGAATGGTTGTGTATGGATGATGCTGTGATGCATGAGGGGGAGTGGGTGGGGGTGGGGGTATGTGCGAGAAATATATTGACGCAGTCCGAAGGAATTTCTCCCCGTCTTCTCCTTTTCTGCATGAGGGGACGGAGAGGGGGAATCGCCGATTTAATGAAGCGGCCTTGCTGTGGATGTGCTGTGTCTTGCTGCACTGCTTCTGACCCAGGGCGGTGGGCGAGATGCAAGGATGACCCGTCATCCAGGAGGAGCCAAGATAAGAGGGAGGGAGGGGAGTGGATGGGAGTGGAGTATGCTGGGGGATGGAATGGGTGGGAGTGGTTTCTATGCCTTTGAGTTTTTGGCCACCCCCCGTGTAAGGGGGAAAAAACCGTTGGTATACGCATGTACCAACTTCTCAGACTTGGACGCCTGAAAACACTAGAATATTTGATTCCCTTTAAGAATTTTCTTCTGGTTGTCGAAAAAGGGGTTTCAGCAATTTATACGAACCTCTTATGTCTACCTTGATTATTTTTAAAGGATTTAATCCTACGATAAGCGATTTAGTCCCCTTATAAAGGATTCGATTCCGTAATAGAGCATCTAATCCTTTTTAAGGAATGTGATCACACACACACACACACACACACACACACACACACACACACACACACACACACACACACACACACACTCGCGCACACACACACACACACACACACACACACACACACACACACACACACACACACACACACACACACACACACACACACACACACACACACACACACACACACACACACACACACACACACACACACACACACACACATTGTGAGAAGGAGTGTCCTCCATGGCGCAGTGTTTAGAGATTCCGGCCGTCACTATGGCGGTCCGGGTTCGAATCCCGCCCAGGGCCAAAATAATTTCAGTATCTCTGCGCTGCGAGTCGTTACTCCAACTCTCGTGGGTGGGGAGTTGGGTGTGTGTGTGCGTGTAAGGTCACAGCATTACCCATAGATCGGTCATATATGAGCTCTGAGCTCTCTTCCGGGAGGGAAATAGCTGTCGATCACGAGTTGAACACGTGATCCAAGACTATGGTGAATCACACACAGTACAGGAAATAATTCACTTCATAACAAATCCTTTATTTCTTTAATGTTTATCTAAATTCTGAGTCTATAACATCTTAACACAAATCTTAACTTTACGACCATCGTAAGTCTGTTGTTATTACGTCACCTCCTCCTCCTATTCCTCCTCCTACTTTTCCTCCACCTCTTCTTCCTTCACATCCTCCTCCTCCTCCTCCTCCTCCTTTTCTTCCTCCTTCTCCTCCATTTTCCTCCTCCTCACCCACCTCCTCCTCCTCTCCCTCCTCCTCCTCCTCCTCCTCCTTCTCTTCTTCCTTCTCCTCCTTTTCCTCCTCCTCCTCCACCTCCTCCTCTCCTCCTCCTCTTCCTCCAACTTTTCCTCCTCCTCCACCCCCTCCTCTTCCTCCTCCTCCTCCTGTTCTTATTCTCCCTCTCCTCCTCTTCCTCCTCCCCTCCTCTTTCCCATCTTCCTCCTCCACCTCCTCCTCTTCCTCCTACTCTTTCTCCTCCTCCTCCTCCTCCTCCTGTTCTTCTTCTCCCTCTCCTCCTCTTCTTCCTCCCCTCCTCTTCCCCATCCTCCACTACCACGTCCTCCTCCTCCTCCTCTTCCCCTCCTCTTCCCCTCCTCCTCCCCTCCTCTTCCACCTCCTACGCCTCCACGTCCTCCTCCTCCACCTCCACATCCGCGTCCTCCTCCTTCTCCTCCTCCACCCCGTGACACCCCTGCGGACCAGAGTCACGCACCACCTATTTACGCTGCGCGGATAGAAGCGCTGCTTCTACTTAACAAAAATGACTTTCAATTTCCACCATGATCTTGACCTCTTCACTCCTCTCCCCCAACTCCGTTCCCCCCTCTCCCCCCTCTCCCCCCCCTTGTATTGACAAGATGGTACTATACCCTTGAAAAATCGTGGTATAGACCCCTCCCCCCTCCCCCTCTTCCTCCTTCTCCTCCTCTTCCTCCCTCCTCCTCCTCCTCCTCCTCCTCCCCTCCGCCTTCCCTTCCTCCTCCTCCTTCCACCCCTCCTCTCCCACCTCCTCCTCCCCTTCTTCTTCCTCCTCCTCCTCCTCCTCCCCTTCTTCCTCCTCCTCCTCTTCCTCTTCGGCCCTCAGAAGTCTGTCGGTGGACGAAGAGTGCGAACGTTCGCGGCTGAAGAGTGAACTGCCAACCCTGCCGTCCCAGGTACGTGCCTCCCCCATTTCCCCGTTGCTCACCCAAACCAGCACCATTGGCGATAAGTTACTGTGGACAAATTAATCTGGCCCATGTGTGTGCCTGTGTGCGGTCGCACTACTTAGCGACAACTAGCAAGAACCAGCGACAACTAACAAGAACTAGCGTCAACTGCATTAATTAAACCGACAACTAATATTTTTGGGCATAAAATGTATCTTGCAATGATTCATGATGTATTCGAACCTAATTTGATACGATATACACGACCTAAATCTAATTTATTTGCCGATGAATTTAGCGTCAACTAATCTCAGTGCACTACTTAGCGACAACTAGCAAGAACCAGCGACAACTAACAAGAACTAGCGTCAACTGCATTAATTAAACCGACAACTAATATTTTTGGGCATAGAATGTATCTTGCAATGATTTATGATGTATTCGAACCTAATTTGATACGATATACACGACCTAAATTTGGTGTAAATTACCAACTCGCAATGGTTAGGTGGTTTACATCCTGATGAGGCTCACTTCCTTCTAGAAAAAGTCTTTTTAACATGTCCTCCGAAACTAATCCTTGAAATAAAGTAAAACATGCAAGACAAGATATATGTACAATAGAATGGATGAAAGCTATTGCGCAGCAAAATTACAAGAGAGAACCTAAGAGGAATTTTATTAATCATATTTATTTTGTGTTGACACTGATTGCCAAT
>NC_134806.1:50998632-51003632 GCF_046742065.1 Oratosquilla oratoria
TATAAGACTAAAGGTGGAAGAAGCAGACTAGGAATAATGGGAGAATTTCACGCTTTAACGTTTCGACCCACAGGGTCTTGATCACAAAGCTAACAACTCAAACATAACAGGAGATTTTATACATGGACGGGTCATCTCATGGGACGCTTCGGAGAGCTTGTTATTTTATTTGCGTATTCTTTTTTGTTAATAAGCTTGTGGCTTTTGCTAGACATATAAAGCCTTCTCTATGGTTAATGTTGTTATTAGTGTTAATGTATGCTGCCTCAATTGTCTTCCTTAGTTTCTTGGATGGTCCTTCATTTAATACGGTTAAATACGTTAAAGCGTGAAATTCTCCCATTACTCCTCGTCTGCTTCTTCCACCTTTAGTCATATTTGCCATAATATAGTCAATATATATATATATATATATATGTATATACAGTATATATATATATATATATATATGTATATACAGTATATATATATATGTATATATATGTATATATATGTATATATATACATATATATATTTATATATACATATGTATATATATATATATATATGTATGTATATCTATATCTATCTATCTATCTATCATTAAGGAGGTTGTTAATCTTCTTATGGGTATTTTCAAGCTTTCTAACAAGGACTCGGCCATGTGGTGGGTTATATACATATTTATTTATCTATATACTTACTTATTCATTTGTTTATTTCTTGATGTATTTACTCATTTATTAATTTTTTTTTGCAGCGTTCATGTGATGGGAAGAATGGTTATGTGTCTTAGTACAGTTGCAGGAGGTAAGCTGGGGACACAATCAATATCTGTTGACGATATATTCAAAGTAAGGGAACTCGCACACACACACACACACACACACACACACACACACACACACACACACACACACACACACACACACACACACACACACACACACACACACACACACACACACACACACACACACACTCACGCACACCACGCACACACACACACTCACAAGTACGCACATACTTGATAATGCCGGACTTGCTGTCAGTTTTAATGTGAATTGTATCCGAGAAAATATGCTGTTTTGGTAAACACGCGCGCACGCACACACACACACACACACACACACACACACACACACACACACACACACACACACACACACACACACACACACACACACACACACACACACACACACACTGTTATGCATCCAACTGGTTGCATCGGTGTGCGAAAGTGCCTAATTTCACCAATACTGACTGAGCCTGTCAGGCTGATAACAATCATTAATTTTTTCTTGCTTTCTTTCTGTTTTTTGTTTTTCCTCTTTTTTTCTTCAAAGCCCTCATCTTTCTTCACACTTTTTGTCTCTTCCCCTTTTTCTTCTTCTCCCTCGTTCTTCCTTTCATTTTCTAATTCATCTTTTACATTTCCTTCCCACTTTCCTTTTTTCTTTTCACTTTTTCCATTTTCTTTTCATTCTGTCTTTTTCTTCTTTTCCTTTTCCACGTTCTTTTTCTTTTTCCTCTCCTTTTTCCCTTTTCTTCGCCTTCCTCTTCCTCCTCTTCTTTTTTCCCTTTTCTTCGCCTTCCTCTTCCTCCTCTTCTTTTTTCCCTTTTCTTCGCCTTCCTCTTCCTCCTCTTCTTTTTTCCCTTTTCTTCTTTACAATCTTCATTTTTCCTTCTCCCTTTACAGTGACACTCACGCTGCTTACGTTCTTCCCTTCCACGTCCTCCTCCTCCGCCAACACGACGTCGCCGACGGCGCCCCTGGACCTCCTGAAGAAGATGACCCAAACTCCTGATGGCGGGAAGGGCGAGGCGCCCAGCGCCCTCTCCAGCCTCGTGGAGGAACTCCTTCGTCTTCAGACACCTTCCTCCGTCATCGTGGTCCACCAGTCACCTTTAGAGAGTGAGTCTTTTCCTCTTCTTCCTTCTCCTCTCCCCCTCCTCCTCCTCCTCCTCCTCTTCCTCTTCTGCAAGGGTCAAGTCAAAGGAGGAAGACCCGGGTGAGAAGGACCTCTTTAGAGAGTAATTCTTCCTCCGCCTCCTCCTCCTCCTCTTCTTCTTCTCCTCTTCCTCCTCTCCTAGTAGATGGAGGACCTAATATTCTTCTTCCACTCCTCTTCCTTTTCTTCTTCAACTCATCTTCTTTCCTCCTCCTCTTCCTCTTTCTTTTCTTCTGCTCTTTCTTCTCTTCTTCAAGGGTCAAGTCGATGGAGGAGGAACTGGAGGAGGAGGTAGAGGAGGAGGAGATGGAGGAGGAGGTGATGGTTCTTCAGGAGACTCCTCAGCAACGCCACCTGTGGGTGGGGCCCCGATAGGCCGATATCTAGTCTCCGGACTGAGTCCAGGATCTCCTCTTTCACCTTCTACTGTATCTCCGTCATCCCTCTCACAACCAACAAATGCAATAATTCAATTTAATTGCAATTTAAACTGGACAAATTTAGGTTTAAGAAGGAAATAGGCAAGAAATGGTTTACAAATAGAGTGGTCAACGAATGGAATAGACTTAGTAACCATGTAGTGAACGCTGAAACTATCGGTTGTTTTAAGAGGAGGTTAGATAACTTTATGGCTGGGGATGATAGGTGGTAATGAACATGGAACTGTCTAGTGTAGGCCTTATGGTCTCTTGCAGTCTCCTTCATTCTTATGTTCTCAAAAGCTTGTCATCCTTATTATACACACACACACACACACACACACACACACACACACACACACACACACACACACACACACACACACACACACACACACACACACACACACACACACACACACACATATATATATATATATATATATATATATATATATATATATAATGTGTCATCATCATCAATTCATCAATTGGGGGTATACGCCAGGGAGCGCGTCACTTCACTCATACCCCGATAACAGTCCCCACGGACTCTCCGAGGAGCGAGCTCCCAGGCTGACGCCCCCCTCCCTCCCTCCCTCCCCCCACCTCAAATAACTTTCGAAAGGTTCGATCATCTTTCCTCACCCATGAATTCTGTGATCGTCCCCTTAAGCTTCGTTTACACGGGGCAAGTTCAGAGGCAAGTCAAGCGTGCAAGTTCCTTGCCTTGTGTAAACATCTGCTTGGCAAAAAATTGGGCAACCTGCTCATTTTTCTTTGCCAAGTCGATGTTTTACACACGGGAAGGAATTTGTAGTAACTTGCACGCTTGACTTGCCTCTGAACTTGCTCTGTGTAAATGAGGCTTTTGTCTCATGCTGAAAGTGGGTGTGGTTTATACTGGAAGGGGAGGGACTTATAATGAAAATGGGTGGAGCTTATTTTATAGAGGGTGGTACTTACATTGTAATGGGTGGACCTCTTACAGAAAGGGCGGGGCTTATGATGAAAGTGGGTGGAGCTTATGATGAAAGTAGGTGGAGCTTATCCTATAGACTCTATAGAGGCTAGTACTTACAGGGAGGAGAAGAGATTATGATGAAAATAGGTGGAGCTTATCATAGAAGAGGCGAAGCCTATTCTAAAAGGGGCGAAGCCTATTCTAACAAGGGGCGGAGCCTATTCTAAAAGGGGACGGAACTTCCAACCATAGAAATTAAATCGCCTTCGGGTATCTGTGGGTGAAAACTAAAACCCTTTACATTCCCTCACAGCCTCCGACAGCGTCCTGTCGGCTCTGTACAAGAAAAACACGGCCGTGGTCACCCTTCAGCTGAACATCTCTGAGGACCAGGACACTCGAGCCACACTTGGAAGAGACGAGGATCTCCGAGTCCTCCTCACCTCGAATATGGACCATCGAGAGGAAGTCAAACACGTGTTCGTCTACGCCGAGGATGAGGTCGTCCTCAACATCTTCAGGATGGTAAGTGGGCGGGGCCTGACACTGACTCCACCCAAAGAGGGTGGAGCTTAGGTATGACTCCACCCCCTTAGTGGGAGGGGCTTAAGTCTGACTCGAACCCCACTTTAGGGTGGAGCTTAATTCTGGCTTTATCCTCGTTGTGGATCTTGAGTCTGACTATGCCCCTTTTAGGGAGGGGCTTAAGTCTGGCTCCACCTCCTTTGGGGCAGAGTTTAAGCCTGACTCCACCTCCTTTGGGGAGGAGCTTAACTCTGACTCCACCCCTCTTGGCTTCTCGTGAAGCCAAAACACGGATGCAAACAACGCGACACATCACAGGCATCTCCATGATGGTAGATTGGCTCCACCCATGGCCTGAATGTAGGCGGGGCTAAAATATGGCTCCACCCCTTTTGGAGAGGAACTGTGTGACCCCGCCCAATTTTGGCTCCTCGTAGAACAAAAAACACACAAATATAAACTACACGATCCATCATAGACCACTTTGCAAATTGCGAATCTAGGTGGGGGTATCTATATTCTATAATTATTTTTTTTCTTCTACTTTCTAGATCAAAAACGAGGCCCTGGAAAACCCAACCGTCCTCTTCTACGTCCTGGGGACTTCTGTCCGCCTGACAAAACGCCTCCCGTCGATCCTCCGCGAAGGAACCCGAGTCGTTCTCTGTCTTCCTGGCGGAGGAACCAACGAAGTCGTCTACAACCTCTACGCGGGCACCATCGACGAGGTAGGAGCGAACCAGGGGGCGGGAGAGCGGGAGAGACCACTGTGGGTTTATTAAAAAAAAAAAAAAGAGAAAAAAAAATATATAGGTCAAGTGACCGTGACCTCCTGTCTGCCGCCAGGCGATTTTAATCGATTACCCCCCCCGTCCCCACCTCCCTCAGCTGGGGGAACCCGCATTCGAGAAGACCGGGTCCTTGGTCCAGATAGGTGGAGCGCATGAGTTGTCCCCCGTTGGCCTCGAGGTCTTCCTCAACTTGGAGGAGCTTTACAAGGACTTCGGAGGGAGGAGGATCCGGGTCGCCGCCCTCCACAACGAGCCCTTCTTCAGGTAGGTACTCCTCCTCCTCCTCCTCCTCCTCCTCCTCTTCCTCTTCCTCTTCCTCTTCCTCCAGGTCCTTCTCCTTCTCCTCCTTTATCATCTACTCCTAGG
>NC_134806.1:51008632-51073632 GCF_046742065.1 Oratosquilla oratoria
GTAGGATAGTGTAAATGCATTTTTTTCTTCTATATACCTAGAGTTTCTTCCACCTTATAAGGGGGGTGGCCAGCCATGGCGTGCACCCACTCCCAATCATTCCACTCCCATCCACTACTCTTGTTTCCCTCCCTTTTTAGCTCCTCGTGGATGAAGGGTCATCCCTATCCCCTGCCCACTACCCGGGTCGGAGGTAATGCAGCAAGACACAGTACATCCATAGAAAGGCCACTGCACTTACATGGCAACCCCCACCTCTTCCTCACGGGGAAAATAGAGAGGACCGGGGGAAATCCCTTCGGGCTGCGTCAAACTACACTCACATACAACCGTTCTCCACTCGACCCTATCCCCTGCCTTCTCCCTTCCTTGTTCAACAGACATCCCTATCTTGCTCAAGGCCTCTTTCACCCCATCCATCCATCTCATCCTCAGTCGTCCCCTTAAATTCACTCCATCCACATCTGCTTTCCACACACTTTTTACTAATCTTTCTCCATCATTTTTTCCTCCAAGTGCCCAAACATTCCTAAAAATCTTTCACTAGCCTTATCTACCCCCTACCTTTCCACCCCCCGCTTCTCCTCCTCACCTCCTCGTTTCTCACTCTATCCATCCTTGTGATCCCTATCATATTACTCAGCTACTTCATTTCAAATGCATTTAAACTTCACCTTTCTGCCTCTCTCAAAATTCAAGTCTCAGCCTCATACAGTGTCGTCGGCACAATCACTCCTTCATACAATCTCCTCTTTGCATCTATTCCTATATGCCTATTTCTCATGACACATTTCCAAGACATTTACTTGCTTCTCTTCATCTACAATTTACATCTATCCCACTCCTCCATTTCCTGCCACATTCGACCCCAAATACTCAAAACTATCCACTTCCTCCAGCCTCTTTCGTTTAAGATCTATCTCCAACTCACTGCCATACTCTACCCTTGTACATCTCACTGTCATACATTAACCCACATTTGCCTTCAACTTTCTCCCACCAACTTTCCCTGTCCTATCCCATACCTTCCCAAACTCCGTCACTACTGACTTAATCCCTCCTTTGACCCTGACACAAGCAATGTCGTCCGCAAAGAACAGCTATCTCACCTTCCACTTCCTTCTACTATATCTCCAATCCCCTGCCCATTATCCTCGTATTTACCTCCCTCACCATGTACACATTGAACAGCCAGCCATGGCGACATGGCGCGTCCTTGACGCAGTCTCACTTTTACCTCAAACCACTCGCTCTCTCCATTTCTAAATCTAACACAGGCTCTACTACTCTCGTAAATTGACTGTCCTTGACAGCTTCCCCTAATCCCATGTATCTGTAAAACCTCTCACAGTGCCTTCCTGTCTACCCTGTCATGAACTTTTTCCAAATCCATAAAGGCCCCAAAAATATCCTTGCCTTTTCTAAAACCTTTGGAAAAAAAAAATCTTAGGCAAGATTTCCCCCCTCCTGGGTTGTTGTCTTTTATAGGTAAATGTGAGATATCATCTTTGGTAAGTGAGCGTGGGAACGCTTTAATTCTAGTAGGTGAGTACAAGTAGATTTTCTTTCGTAAGAAAGCGCGTGGAGGAATTTTCTTTCTTAGGAGAGTTTGAGTGTTTTCTGATAGTTGAGCCAGTGTTTGTTTGTTTGTTTATTTATTTATTTATTTATTTATTTTTTTATTTATTTATTTATTTATTTATTTATTTATTTATTCATTCATTCATTCATTCATTCTTTCGTGGGAGTGTGCGGCGAGTAGATATAATTTCATAGGTAACTGTGAGTATGTTTCTTTTCATAGATAAGCATGATAACATTGTTTTCTTTACGTAGGCGAGCGTGAGCGAGTGGTCGACTTCACCAAGCCTTACTTCCTCGAGTCGACGACTTTCGTCACGCGGGCGCCCGAAGAGAAGAGTCGAGCTCTGTCCATCTTCCGACCCTTCTCCCTCCAGGTACCCCTACGAACCAGAGTCGCGCATCCTTCTTTTATAGTTATTACAGAAAACTAAAATCTCTACTCGAACGAGAATACATCACGGGGTATTTCCCACATATATTAGATGCAGTCAAAGTTCTAGGGATTTTACAGGCACCCCTACGGACCAGAGACACGTGTCCTCCCTTTGCCAAGGTAATGTATACAAGGATAGAAGCGCTAGTAACTGAAAGGGGAAACCGACTGTCAAATGATGATTTTTTTTTTCTAATCCTTGAAAGGTTCCTCTCAGCTCAACAGACTCGTCGGGCGCCATCTTGAATCAAATTCCCGTAGTAAAAATGTATAATAATGATAATGTTAATGTTAATGTTAATGCTAATGATAATAATAATAATAATAATAATAATAATAATAATAATAATAATAATAATAATAATAATAATAATAATAATAATAATAATAATAATAATAATAATAATAATAATAATAATAGTAATAAAACCTTACGTGCCGGGCGACCCTTTTCCCCTGATTCGTCTTTGCCGCCAGGTGATACGACTCATCAGGTTACCTGCTCCTTCTCTTCCTCTCCTTTTCGACACCCCCAAGGGTTACTGGTGACCGCCACTTGCCCTGGCATAGGTTCCTCAGCTCGCCGTCACCTCCTTCAGGATCCTCTCCTCCTCCTTCATGTTAGGTTCAATCCCCAGGTTCCTCGTTAAGGTCTGGTTCCTGGCTTCGCTGTCACCTTCGTCAGGTTCCTCTCCTCCTCCGTCAGGTCAGGTTCCTCCTCCAGGTTTGCTTCCCGATTTCGCCGTCACCCTCTTCAGGTTCCTCTCCTTCTCCTTTAGGTCAGACCCCTCCTCCAGCTTTCGTTCCTGACTTCGCCGTCACCCTCTTCAGGTTCCTCTCCTCCTCCTTCTCCTCCAGGTCTGGCTTCTGCTGGTCTTCGCAGTCCTCCTCTCAGGACCTCTCCTGTACCTCTTCGCCCTCCTCGGGGGGAGCTTCGAGGACCAGGAGAGGCCAAGACCGGCGCCCTTACTGCCCAAGACCTGCCAAGGGGGCTTGCTCCTCCTCGACAGGTACTCCTTCAACATGTTCCGGAGTCTGGTCGTCCAGGGCAACCTACTCAGCTTCAGGACTTCCGGGACCAGGGTCATCCAAGTCTCCTGGTACTTCTTCTGTTTCAATATCTTTGGTGAGGTTGATTCTTATATTCTTAAATCGTATTTTCATTTTTACTTTTTTTTTTTAATTCTTTATTTGAGGTTATTTAACTTAATTTTTATTCTAATTCTTATCTTATTCTATTTTGCTTTATTTCGTTTTATTTCAATTTATTTTATTTTGATTTATTGTATTTTTGTTTGATTTGATTTTATTTGATTTTGTTTTGTCTTATTTTTTTGGGGGGGGGCGGGGGTTGAAGGGAACAAGGAACTACTCTTAATCTACGTGGTACTGCAATAGGAGCTCTCTTCCGGGATGGTAATAGCTGTCGATCACTAGTCCAACACGCGATCCAAGACCATACTGAATCACTCACACACACACACACACACACACACACACACACACACACACACACACACACACACACACACACACACACACACACACACACACACACACACACACACACGACTTGGTGGCGCGGTTGGTAGAGCACTGGACTTGCGAAGTACGGGGGTGCTCGCAGTACCTGGTTCGAATCCTGCCCAGGCCCGAAATTATTTCGGTATCGCTGCGCTTCGGGTCGTTACTCTGACTCTCGTGGGCGGGGAGTTGGGTGTGTGTGTGTGTGAAAGGTCATAGCATTACCCATAGATCGGACCTACGAGCTCTGAGCTCTCTTCCGGGAGGGAAATAGCTGTCGATCACTAGTCCAACACGTGATCCAAGACCATGGTGAATCACACACACACACACACACACACACACACACACACACACACACACACACACACACACACACACACACACACACACACACACACATGATTCATTACAAGATATTTTGCCTGAGACGCCATATTCCCTTATAAATGCTCCAACCCTCTGATAGGGATCTGATGCAAGACTTTCCAGCACCACAACAAGTATATACTCTTATAAATAAAAAGGTTTGATTAAATTGTTCTGTATTTACGGGATTCGAGCCCTAGGTCGTATGTTACTTAAGCCAGTGTCTCTGTGGTGCAAGGATCGTAGTCTTTTTAAACTAAAACCACTACTAAAAACTAAAGCCAGTCTTAAAACTAAATCCAGTCATAAAACTAAAACCAGTCTTAAAACTAAAACCAGTCTTAAACTAAAACCAGTCTTAAACTAAAACCAGTCTTAAAATTAAAAACCCATCTTAAAATTAAAACCAGTCTTAATATAAAACCAGTCTTAAATATAAAATCAGTCTTAAAACTAAAACCAGTCTTAAACTAAAACCAGTCTTAAAACTAAAACCAATCTTAAAATTAAAACCAGTCTTAATATAAACCAATCTTAAATATAAAACCAGTCTTGCCCTTAAACGGTTACCAGGGTGGAATTCTCCCGGTGTTTTCGAGATGGCTTTGTAACTCGTACGCTCGTTATTTTTGTTGTTAGTTTTTTTTAAGGTACTTTATAAACTGCAATTTTTATTTGAAAAACATAAACGTAAGGGGAAGAGTTATATTTTCATCGTGTATTTTCAAAATAGATATTTTTTCTTCGTAGTTTTTATTTTTTATTTTTTAAGTTTGGGTAAAATTCTCCCGGGTTAACATTCCACGTTAGCAAAATAGAGGGTAACCATTCTAGGGTATTGAAAAGGCAAAATAAATCTTAAAACTAAAACCAGTCTTAAAACTAAAACCAGTCTTAAAACTAAAACCAGTCTTCAGATTAAACCCGGCTTAAAACTAAAAACCAGTCTTAACCTGAGACTAAGCTTCCTGCGGTGGTTATCGTCTCACCCTTCCACGTCTTCCAGCCATGTACGCGGGCACCCTCACGTCGTTTCTTGTACTCCCTGTCTTTGAGAGACCGATTGACTCTTTGAGCGATCTTCTGGAAGCTCATCACAAGAGGGGCTTTCGGCCAGCCATCCGAGCCGACACTTCACAGGAGAAGATTTTCAAGGTAGGATTTGTCTGTCAACAAATGAAAAAGTGAATGAATATGTAAATCAATAGATAAATAAATTTATGAACAGATGAAGGAGTAGAGGGATTATTAATTAAATGTTTAAATAAATAGATAAATGATAAAGAAAGTGAATATGAAGACGATTATAAATAAAGAAATGAATAGGTATATAAGCAATCAATTATATGGATATTTGCAAACAAATATGTGAATAGGTTAATTAATGAATAAATGTAAGCAGAGGGAAATGAATGAATTAATAGATAAATAAGAAAAAAATAAGTAGGCAAAAATATATAGACTATACTCGTAAGAAAACATATAGATTAATAAACAAATAGATAAAGAAAGAAATAAAAAGGTAAATAGACAAACAAACAATAGAAAAAAATAATAAAACCATAAAACAACGCCCAAGGGAAAAAAACAAAACATGAAATTAATTCGTAATAACAATCATATTTTTCTACAGAAAACTCCACAAAGAATATTCTCAAATTTCCCATAGCAACATCTGAAAAAAGAATAGATAAATAGAATACGAAAACAATAGACATGAACGAATGGATAAATAAATTGATAACAAAATGAACGAATAAATAAATATATAAATGTATAAAAAATAAATAAATAGATAAGTAAATAGATAAAAATATATAAACAAACAACTAAATGAACAGGTAAATAAAAGATGAACAATTAGATAAATGAATTAATAAATACATAAACACAAAAAATAAGATAAGATAGAGTAAAACGAAATAAGACAAAAAAAAAAAAAAAAAGTAATATTAATTTCCCCCATTCTCCTCTTCTTCCTCTTTGGCCAGTACGCGACTTCAGGGATCTACGCCGACGTTTGGTCGACGGTGGACTCGTCCAGCTACGTTGACACGATAACCGACGGCGTTCTGCTTACGCTGCGGGAGAACTTTGCCTACGTCCATGCCGCCCTGGCCATCGACATTCGCACAGTCAAGGTAAAGGCGCTGCCACTATCACACTGGTCTTCTTCCACGGGGATCATCAGCGACGACAGTTGAGAGTTCCATTAAAAACGACATCGGTCACAATATTTCACTTTTCAAATGTCGAATTATCTTTCCAAAATAACCACAGGAGAAGAACTTGTAGACAGTAAGTACTTTCGTATATTACATCTTCAGACTACGAAAATATATACGAAAGTACTTACTGTCTACAAGTTTCCCTTCTCCTGTGGTTATTTTGCATTTTTGTATCACGGTCATGTGATTGCTTGCAATATATATATATATATATTCTCACTTCTCACCATACACCAGGTAGGGCCAGTGCCCTGTCAGTTGTGTTGCCTCACGAAACTTCTCCACCAGGTACGATCCTCGTCAAGTTCCTCTTCTTCCACACTCTCTATTGTTGATCCTCTCGCTTCAATCGCTTCCCTCACTCCATCTCTCCATCTCTTTCTGGGTCTTCCTACCGGCCTCTTCCCTCTTGGATTCCATCGATAATATATATATATATATATATATATATATATATATATATATATATATATATATATATATGTATATATTCATATATGTATATATATATATATACATATATATATATATATATATATATATATATATATATATATATATATATATACAAGCCGCGGGCTTCGCCGGGGGCTTGGCTGCGCAAACAGCGGCCTACGGCCGCAGTTTTCCGCGCTCTAATCCCTCGTTTTCCCCTTCGGCCTCGGCCTCGGGGCGGAACCCCAACACGGGATCCCCAGCACGAAGAAGAACGCGAAGAAGAACGCGAGGAAGAAGAACGCGAAGAAGAACGCGAAGAAGAACGCGAGGAAGAAGAACGCGAAGAAGAAGAACACGAAGAAGAACGCGAAGAAGAACGCGAAGAAGAACGCGAAGAAGAACGTGAAGAAGAACGCGAAGAAGAACGCGAAGAAGAACGCGAAGAAGAACGCGAAGAAGAAGAAGAAGAAGAAGAAGAAGAAGAAGAAGAAGAAGAAGAAGAAGAAGAAGAAGAAGAAGAAGAAGAAGATGAAGAAGAAGAAGAAGAAGAATACCACCTGACCCCGACTTACCCAAGCGCTTTTTCAAGAATATTTTTAGGACAAAGTGTCACCGTAATACCACCTGTCCCCGACTTCCACAGCGTTTTTTTTAGAATATTTTTATTTAGACTCAGATATATGTATATACATATGTATATATATGTATATATACATATACATATATATATATGTATATATATATTGAAAAGTTGAATGATGAACTAAGAGATTGTAAGCCTAGGCGTATGTTAGACACCCAGTTGAAATGTTCTTATTGAAGTCTAGATTTCTGTAAGCGATGTCATATTCTAGTTAGTCAAAGGAAGGTTGGGGGTAGGACGTGGGAGGTAAAATAACCCAGTCGATTTTTTTTTTCTTGTTAACTTTTTCTTCTTATTTTCCTTCTGCTTCTTCTTCTTCTTCCTCATCTTCTTGATCATCTTCTTATGCTTCTTCTTCTTCTTCTTATGTTTCTTCTTCATCTTCATCTTCTTCTCCTGCGTCTTCTTCTGATTCTTCTCACTTTTTTTTTTCTTCTTCCTCCTCTTCGCCTTCTTTATACTAGCAATGAATTTTAGCCGATCTTTTATGTGTGTCTATATATATATATATATATATATACATACATATATATATATATATACATATATATATATATATATATATATATATATATATATATATATATATATTTATATATATATATATGTATTTGAGAAATTTGCTAGTGAACAGCGACATCAATCAGACAATCTCCTTGACAGTAGCGCACGGGATTCGAACCCGCTGCATCTGGAAGTAAACTCCCAAGACACACTCCGGTCCTTACTACTCCCACTGGGTGCAGCGGCCATGGGGTGAAAAGGGTGGTTAATGGGTGTAGTGAGCGCCCTCCCCAAGCTCGATAGTCAGGTTGACTATGAGTTCTCAAGGTTTTATGCTGTCAAGTGGTCGAGCGGTCTAAGGCGAGTGTGTCTTGGGAGTTTACTCCCAGACACATCGGGTTCGAATCCCGCGCGCTACTGTCAAAGAGAGTGTCTGATATATATATATATATATATATATATATATATATATACAGTTTATATATATATATATATATATATATATATATATATATATATATATATATAGAGAGAGAGAGAGAGAGAGAGAGAGAGTATACATGGGCAGGAGGTTCTCTCTTATGCAAGTTTCGTTGAATGTGATGGATTGTTTAGTATTAATCAATTTCTTTAAGGTATTTTCTCTATACCTTAGAAAGGTCTTAATCTCTTTTGGAAGAGTAGAGATGACTCTACCTTAGTCAGTCATCGTTGCCAGATCCGGATTTCGGCTCCCTCGAGCCTTCTTCAGTGGCGATGGTGATCGTCTTCTCGTAGGTGTGTTCTTGCTCTATCGTGGTAGGAGAAACAATGGCTCAGTGCAGAGTTGTCCTGGCTAATATACCGGCTCAGTGGGGATCCTGGCGTTCGTCCTCACTCCTGATTGGCTGAGACCGGTACTCGCGGCTTCTGATTGGTCGTCGGCCGTGCGCCTCATGCCAACTACGACCCGCAAATCGCTGGCTTCTGAATTGTCTGCTGCCGTGCGTCTCACGCTAGGTAAGACTCGCAGGTCGTTGGCTTGAATATTGAGATTAGGGGACAACTCTTTGATGTACAATGCCTCTAATAAAGGGAGGCGTCTTACATCATTGCACGTGTCCAAGATCTCTGTGCCGTTTTCTAGGATTTCCCGCGTAAGGGTGACATTGTGGATTTGTTTCAGGTGGTTTTTCGGTGCTCCAGAAGAAAGTTGGTACGAAAGTCTTCGAGATAACTTCAGCACCGAAAGTCTTCGAGATATATATATATATATATATATATATATATATATATATATATATATATATATACATGTATACATATATATATGTATATATACATCACGGTAAAACCACTGTTGGAGTAGAAAAGACTGGAAACGGGGAATCTATATATTTCGATTGCAAACTGCAATCCTCGTCAGTAGATAAAATTAAGAAAGAGCGTGCTACTTAAGTAGCACCCTTTACATGAGAAAGGGGAACATGGGAAGAGGTCTCTACCCTCGGCTCACTCCGTATGTGTGGTCAGGAGGCAAATGTGTTTTTAAGGTTGGTGATAAAAAGTCCGGAAATTATATCCGGGGACCATTGCCCCTTTGAAATATTCATATTGGGCTGGTATTCAATAATAGTGGATTCTACCATTTTTCTCCTGAACTCACATCTGGATTTATAAATAAGCTCAGCTTTGTCCCAATCTAAACAATGTTTAAATTGCTTAACACGTTGGAACACAGCTGAGCTTTCTTGTCCATATTTAATGGAACGCTTATGTTCGATCTTCCTGGTGTTCCAATCCCTTCCAGTCTGTCCGATGTAAACTAAGTCACAACCTTTACATGGAATCGAATATACCCCTTGACTATGCTCTTCTTTTAACCTTTGGTGGACATTTACCACCTTTTTATTAATGGTGTTGGGGTAATAATTAATTAAATTTAATTTGTCTTTGGGAAGAAACTTGGTCGAAGGAATAAAAGATTCAGACCAAGTTTCTTCCCAAAGACAAATTAAATTTAATTATGAGTTATTAGGTTTATTTGATGAAGGACACATTATTGTTAGGTAAAGGAAACTCTAATATTACGTGGAGCTAGCTCCACCGTCTTCTTCACTGTTTCATTAACCTCCTCCTGAGGACCAAAGCCTGTAAAACCGCATACACACTCCGGTCACAGTGCCTTCCAACAACCATTGACTGTCTGAGAGCGCAAATCTTTAAGGCACTCCTGCACAATTGTGTGGCAGTCAGCAATAGTGATTTTTTTCTCCAAAATTGAATGACACTCAAGTCAGGGTTTGCATCCAATGCAGCGTGAAGCCTCTGCACGCATCTGCGGGTGTAATAGGCTTTGAAGGTAGATATCACACCCTGATCAAGAGAGTGTGTGAGGGAGGTTGTGCTTGGCGGCATAAACACAACCTCAACGTCGTCGCACATTCCATCAAGTGACACTGGGTGACCTGGAGCATTATCTAGGAGCAGGAGGATTTTGTTTGGGAGGCCCTTCTCTTGTAGGTATGCCCGTACCTCCGTCAGGAAACAGTGGTGGAACCAGTCAATAGCGATGGTGTTGGTTGTCCATGCTTTTACATTATGCATCCAGAACACTGGCAGTAAGTTCTTGTTGCGTCCCTTAAGTGCTCTGGGGTTAGCAGACTTATAAATAAAGCCTGGCTTGATGGTGTGGCCAGCAGCGTTAGCACAAAGCATTAATGTGCATCGGTCCTTAGCAGCTTTGAACCCTGGCGCACTCTTCTCCTCCTTGGCGACAAAGGTCCTGGCATCCATTTTCTTCCAAAAGAGGCCTGTTTCATCCATATTCCATACCTGCTTAGGCCCGTATCCCTTACCTTCAATAATTTCACTCAGAGCGCCAGGGAATGCAGCTGCCGATACGTGATCTGCAGAACCTGATTCGCCACATACTTTCAAATTGTGCAAGGAAACCGCCTCTTGAATCTGTCAAACCATCCTTTACTTGCTAAAAAATCAGACTGGGTGGTGGCAGGACGGTCTGGTTCTGCACTGGTGATGGCCTCTGCATTGGTGCTAGCCTCCGCTCACGTGTTAGCCTTATCCCACGTTACTCTGTCATACAACGCTTTCCCCTTTGCACGAGTCGCTTTACTATCAATTGGATTGCATTTTTTCTGGTCTGTTATCCTAACATAAGCAGATTTCATCTTAGATATAGCACTGCTTCTTACCTGCGACACTTCCTTAGCAGAAGGAGGAGCAGTAGATTCCAGTGCTACCCTAATGTTCGCCTCGTTTCTTTTATTGAACGCACTGTACTCTCATTTACATTAAATAGCTTTCCAACAGCAGAATTGCTCACATTACCCGCCCTACACTTGTCTAGCAACTTCACCTTCTCCAAATTCATCACTCCAAATTCATCACTTTCTTTAATCTTTTCGGGGTAGACTCGTCACGAGAGGTTGCTACTCGCTTGGGGGCCATAGTTCACAACATACACACGTGAACTGGATGACACACAAACACACACAAAGTTATAGCAATCACTTCGAGCTGATCGAACTATCGCCTGGACAAACAAGACAATGACTGAGGGTGGCGGACTGGCTGCCTGACGGTAGGGGGGATGAGGGAGGGAGGGTAGTGACACGGTGATAACTTGCTATGTTACTTTTTTCGCGCGAATTTTGGTGACGGACTGGTGGACTGGCGGGCTGACGGTGCGGTAGGGGGATGAAGGAAGGAGGGTAGTGACGCGGTGATAGCTGCTTTATTTTTTTATTTATTTTTTTTTTCGCGTGAATTTTGGTAAATATGTTTGTGCTGCTGGAAACTCGCAAATGTGCAAACCTTGTGAAAGTGGAACTCACGAATGTTGAGGGCCTACTATATATATACATATATATGCATATGTGTGTATATATACATATATATATATATATATATATATATGCAAAGTAGACCACTTGGAAAAAAGAAACTAACGAAGCAGAGCGCTTTCGTATATTACATCTTCAGTGCAACAAGTACATAGTGATAGGAATACATAGACAATATATACATGATACAAAGGGACAAGGACAGTTTGAATAAGCGTAGCGACCAATTACCCCCTTCCGCTCTCCAGGGGGTAATTGGTCGCTACGCTTATTCAAACTGTCCTTGTTCCTTTGTATCATGTATATATTGTCTATGTATTCCTATCACTATGTACTTGTTGCACTGAAGATGTAATATACGAAAGCGCTCTGCTTCGTTAGTTTCTTTTTTCCAAGTGGTCTACTTTGCATAAGTGAACACACGTACCCGTGTTCTTATTAGCATATATATATATATATATATATATATATATATATATATATATATGTGTGTGTGTGTGTGTGTGTGTGTGTGTACACATACACACACAAACACACACACACACACATATATATATATATATATATATATATATATATATATATATGTATATACATACATACATATAAGACATTCGCTAATCTGATAAATAGGTTTTCTTGAATACAAATATTGTTGAATGGTACAACATATATTTATCAATGATAAGAATTACAAAGGATTACAAAGGCGGAGGATGCCGACAGGAGACCTTTTGATCCATATCTAGGTCGGATGCGAAAAAAAAATCATAATAATAAAACAATAAATAAAAACTATAATAATGTAAACAATAAATAAAAACTATAATAATGTAAACAACAAATAAAATACATAAATAAATGCATAGGTATAGTTAAATAATAAACAAACAAATAGTAAATAATAATAAATTGATATATAACTAATAATATATGAAAATCAGACAGACAAATGATAACAAAACGAAAACAAATAATATAAGATAAATTATAATCATTACAGCATCTTAGGTATTTATCTAAATGATTCTTAATGCTTCGAACTGAACTACATTGTTCTACCTGTGCAGGAAGTTTATTCCATTCATTAACTACACGGTTGGCAAAGTTGTTTCTACCTTCTTCACTCATTCTTTCCATGTGTCCAAACCATCCTAATACTCTTTCATCAACCTTATCTCCCAACTCCCTTTCCACCCCTGTTCTCCTCCTCACCTCCTCGTTTCTCACTCTATCTAGCCTAGTAACCCCCATCATACTTCTTGGACACCCCATCTCAAACACATTCAAACTCCTTCTCTCTTCCTCTCTTATGTTCCATGTTTCTGCCCCATACAGTGCTGTTGGCACAATCACTCCTTCATATAGTCTCCTCTTAGCATCCATTCTCAAATGTCTATTCCTCATTACACTCTTCAATCCACCAAGGCATTTACTTGCTTCTCTCAATCTAGATTCTACCTCCACCTTCACTCCACCTTTTCCTGCCACATTTGCACCCAAGTATCTAAAACTATCCACTTCCTCCAGTCGCTCTCCCTTTATGCTCACTTCCAGTCTACTGCCACTTTCACCCCTTGTACATCTCATCACCTTACTTTTACCAACATTTATCTTTAGCTTTCTTCTATCACATACTCTCACAAACTCTGCCACCAACTTCCTCAATCCCTCCTCCGATCCTGCCACAAGCGCAGTGTCATCCGCAAACAACAGCTGGCTCACCTCCCACTTTTCTCCATTTTCTTTAACCATCTCCAACCCCTGACCCACTACCCTTGCATTTACCTCTCACACTACCCCATCCATGTATAAGTTGAACAGCCAGGGCGACATAACGCATCCTTGACGAAGTCCCACCTTTACCTCGAACCACTCACTCTCTCCATTTCTAATCCTGACACAAGCTCTACTACTCTCATAAAAACTCTTGACAGCTCCTAGAAGCTTTCCTCCTATCCCATATATCTGCATAACCTCCCACAGTGTAGATTCATCCAATTATTTTTGTTTAACGTTATTTAATTTGCCCATTTGGCTATTCATTGATTTATTTATCTTTCTTTATTCTTTCTTCACAAACAGTTTGGCAAGGCTAAGTTCCACACGGCCAAGGAGAGGTTTTACCCTCAAGGCTACGGGATTGTCTGCCGCAGTGGGAGCCCCTACAGAGGCATCATAGAGCTCGTGTAAGGCTACAGGTATCACACACACACAAACGCGCGCGCGCACACACACACACACGCACGCACACACACACACACACACACACACACACACACACACACACACACACACACACACACACACACACACACACACACACACATACATGTACTTGATAATGTCGGACCTACTGTCAGTTTCAATGCCAATTGTATGAGAGAGAATATCATGTCCTGATAAACACACACACACACACACACACACACACACACACACACACACACACACACACACACACACACACACACACACACACACACTCACACACACACACACACACACACACACACACACACACACACACACACACACACACACACACACACACACACACACACACACACACACTCAAACTTCTGACTCCCTCTCGCTATTTGTCTGTACTTGACATTATCCAAGAACCATATGGTCTCTTTCTGGTTTTCTTCTCCATGGTATGCCCTTTGGTGTCCCAGGTTGTCGAGGATGACTGAGGCCGGCTTGGTGGGCAAGTGGACTCAGGACGAGGTGGACGCCGTCAGGAACAAGAACGGAGGAGCTGCTGCTTCTGCAGGAGACAAAATCCTCCTGGAGCCTCTCACTTTCAACCATCTTCAGGTGATCCAACTTCTAGGATTGGGGGAAGAGGGGAGCCATTAAGGGCAGTCAAGAGTTTTTACGAGAATAGTAGAGTCTGTGTTAGAATGAACAGTGGAGAGAACAAGTGATTTGAGGCAAAGGGGGAGCTGCAATCTATTTTGTTTCCTCAGCAATTGACGTAGAATACCATTGGAAAAAAAAAATCCTCCAGCTTGTCAGGTTCCTTCCCGAAAGCTGCGGTGTGTGTGTGTGTGTGTGTGTGTGTGTGTGTGTGTGTGTGTGTGTGTGTGTGTGTGTGTGTGTGTGTGTGTGTGTGTGTGTGTGTGTGTGTGTGTGTGTGTGTGTGTGTGTGTGTGTGTGTGTGTGTGTGTGTGTGTGTGTGTGTGTGTGCAAATCTACTCCAACAATCGGAGGAAGCCCAGTGTGATAATGTCTTTAGTCTGTAGTCTGCTCACACCATTTCTACCTAAAACAGTTACCTTACGGTTCAATCAATCCATTGTTGCCTCGAGTTTGACAAGTGGAAAACCCACAGCGGCTGGCAAAGGTCCCCGGAACCATATCTCCATAGGGAGAAACTTTAGACTGTTGTCTATGCTGTGTGAGCGCGGTGCCTGTTTTTATACCACCGGCTTAAAATTGTATAGAGGAGAGCAGTCACCAGTTGTGAGTTCACCATGTGGGAAATAAAGTTGACTTTGACAGAGATCTTGGGACCAGTCCGGAGACCAAATGCCAGCCCCTCGGGGCTGCACCTCCCGATGGAGGTGATGAAGGGGGTCGACAGAATCATCTGTTTCCGTATGGTCACCGAATCTCATTAAAGACATTGACAGACTGGAAAAAGTACAACGGCGAGCCACAAAACTGACTTCCAAATATCAAAAATAAATCATACGAAAATCGACTAAAGCATATGAATCTCTTTTCCCTAAAAAAGCGTAAACTCAGAGGTGACTTGATACAGGTCTTTAAAATCCTAAAGGGAATTGACAACATCAAAAGTGACAAAAATTTTACATTGAATGAGAATCCGACAAGAAACAATGGTCTCAAACTGTCCGGAAATAGATTCAATTTGGAAGTAGGTAGAAACAACTTTGCCAACCGGGTAGTTTACAAAGGATTACAAAGGCGGAGCATGCCGACAGGAGACCTTTTGATCCATATCTAGGTCGGATGCAAAAAAAAAAAAAAAAAAAAAATCATATTAATAATAAATTAAAACTATAATAATGTAAAAATAACAAATAAAATACATAAATAAATGCATAGGTATAGTTGAATAAGAAACAAAAAGGTAAATAATAAATAATAATAAATTGACATATAATTGATAATAAATGAAAATCAGACAGACAAATGATAACAAAACAAAATCAGACAGACAAACGATAACAAAACAAAAACAAATAATGTAAGATAAATCATAATCATTACAGCATCTTACATAGGTATTTATCTAAATGATTCTTAAAGCTTCGAACTGAACTACATTGCACTACCTGTGCAGGAAGTTTATTCCATTCATTAACTACACGGTTGGCAAAGTTGTTTCTACCTACTTCCAAATTGAATCTATTTCCGGACAGTTTGAGACCATTGTTTCTTGTCTGATTCTCATTCAATGTGAAAATTTGGTCACTTTTGATGTTGTCAATTCCCTTTAAAATCTTAAAGACCTGTATCAAGTCACCTCTGAGTCTACGCTTTTTTAGGGAAAACAGATTCATGTGCTTAAGTCGATTTTCGTATGATTTATTTTTGATATTTGGAATCAGTTTTGTGGCTCGCCGTTGTACTTTTTCCAGTCTGTCAATGTCTTTAATGAGATTCGGTGACCATACGGAAACAGCATATTCCAAATGTGGACGAACTAAGGATTTATATAGCTTGTTAATGAGTGATGGACTTTTGAAATCAAAAGATCGCGCAATCAGTCCTAGAATCTTATTTGCTTTCTCAGAGGCTGAAATACACTGCTTGGATGATTTGAGGTCGTTACTGATAATTACGCCGAGATCTTTTTCACTATCCACTTTTGTTAAGGAATTTCCAAATAACTTGTAATCGTACTTACTGTTATTTTTACCTATGTGCATTACCTTGCATTTACTTGTGTTAAATTTCATTAGCCACTTTTCAGACCATTGCTGTAATTGATCTAAATCTTCTTGAATATCTAATTGGTTTGAGTGATCATTTGCCACTCCGCACAGTTTTGTATCATCAGCAAATTTGGAAACAGTAGATTTTAGTCCATGGTCTATATCATTTATATATACTATGAATAGAAGTGGCCCAAGAACGGAACCCTGAGGAACTCCACTTGCAACACTTTTCCATCCAGAAGTTTTTCCATTTAAAACAACTCTCTGTTTTCGACCTTTCAACCAATTACTAGTCCAACCTAATAGGCTACCACTTATTCCATGCAAAGCTAATTTAGTAAGTAGTCTTTCGTGTGGGACGGTATCAAAAGCTTTTGCAAAGTCTAGATATATTAAATCTATATTGTTTCTTTTGTCATAATTCGAGATAACTGTGTTGTAGAATTCGAGTAAGTTAGTCACGCAAGAACGTTTCCGTCTGAAACCATGCTGGCTATCATTTATCAAACGGTTACTTTCTAAATGATATTCGATATCATCTCTGATGATAGTTTCCATTATTTTTCCTACGATCAAAGTCAAACTTATAGGCCTATAGTTATTTGGTTTCTTTTTGTCACCTTTTTTGAATATGGGAGTAACGTTAGCTAGCTTCCATTCTCTTGGGACATCTCCGGATATGATGGATTTCTTGAAAATAATTTCTAATGGAACAACAATCTCATTTTTCATTTCCTTTAAGATTCTTGGATGCCAACCGTCAGGCCCTGGTGTTTTATTAACTTTGAGTTTGTCTATACACCTTTTAATTTTTTCTTTTGTTATATTTACCGTAGTGAGTAAGTTTACCCCAGACTTTTCACAGGTTTCAGTTTGGAATTCACTTTGAGGTGTTTCGTTTACGAATACCGAGCTAAAATAATTGTTTAAGATATTACACATTCCTTCATTTGAATATTCAAGTTGACCGTCAGCAGATAATAGTGGTCCAATGTGATTCCTAACAACCTTTTTATCTCTAATGTAACTATAGAATTCTTTGGGATTCTCTTTGGATTTCTCAGCGATGTTCATTTCGTAATGTCGTTTTCTTTTTCTTATTGTCTTTTTTAAATCTCTCTGTATTGATACATAACTTTCATAGTCATTAGATGCACCCGAGCACTTATATTTCTTATAAGCCTGTCTCTTTTTAGCAATATTTTTTCAGTTTCTTTGTCGAGCCACTTTGGGCGAGCCTGATTTGGAATAAATTTCCTGCACAGGTAGTGCAATGTAGTTCAGTTCGAAGCTTTAAGAATCATTTAGATAAATACCTAAGATGCTGTAATGATTTTAATTTATCTTATATTATTTGTTTTTGTTTTGTTATCATTTTCTGTCTGATTTTCATTTATTATTAGTTATATGTCAATTTATTATTATTTACTATTTACCTGTTTGTTTATTATTTAACTATACCTTTGAATTTATTTATTTTATTTTATTTAAATTATAATTGTTTTTATTTATTATTTTATTATTAATATTTTTTTTTTTTCGCATCCGACCTAGATATGGATCAAAAGGTCTCCTGTCGGCATGCTCCGCCTTTGTAATCCTTTGTAATCACATTCAGGTAACCGTCATTTGTCCCTATCTGACGGTTAACATAACCATTTGAGGCGTTCAGAAACAGAGTGGCATTCCAGCCACTTGTACCGGTTTCGAGTTAAGCACAGGTTGTGAAAGGCTCAACTCGAAACCAGTAAAAATGGTGAGCATGCCCCTCTGTTTCCGGACGCTTCATATGTCAGTCACGGGATCGAAGTAACCAAGGATCACAAATGTTTAAGTTAACATCTTACAAAGGCAGAACAGGAGACCTTTTTAGATCATAACGACACTGGAGTACAGTTTATGTGGGCCTTGATGGACACTCTTCGCATCAATCTGCAGATACCTGTGTATGTGCAAAATAACATATTTCTCTCTCTCTCTTTTTAGGCAGCCTTCATGCTCTTGGGCGTGGGGTCTGCCACAGCCATACTCGCCCTTCTCCTTGAATGCTTCACCGCCCGTGCCCACAGTGACCCGAGTTCGAAACCTTCCCCAGTCAAGGACATGAATTCCCATCTCGACTACTGACGCCAGCCAGACCGGATACATCCCAGGATACCAGATATCTAAACCCCAGCCCTAACCCCATCCAAATACTCAAAGCGCCAGAACCGTGGCGTTGGTGTTTAGGGAGAACACACCAAGCGCCAAAGCCCTGGCGTTAGGATAGAAGGACAACACACCAAGCGCCAGAGCCCTGGCGTTAGGATAGAAGGACAACACACCAAGCGCCAGAGCCCTGGCGTTAGGATAGAAGGACAACACACCAAGCGCCAGAGCCCTGGCGTTAGGATAGAAGGACAACACACCAAGCGCCAGAGCCCTGGCGTTAGGATAGAAGGACAATACACCAAGCGCCAGAGCCCTGGCGTTAGGATAGAAGGACAACACACCAAGCGCCAGAGCCCTGGCGTTAGGATAGAAGGACAACACACCAAGCGCCACTCTTGCATCTTTGTGTCCTTCTCATCCAGTCATGAATTGCACAAACGAGACGAGCATTCTGCGTATTTTCAGGGGCAAAGTTGGCAACCATAAACCTGTGGTGATAGCCTCACCTCGGTATCTTGTGGTGGTACTACCACCAGACCCACCACAGAGCACCAGTGGAACCGGTAGTCCCTGATTCTTGGTATTGTTTGTAGTGATAATGATTACAGGAAAGAAATTGAGCACCCAAGCACATAAGAAAACACACACACACACACACACACACACACACACACACACACACTTTCAACGAACGGACGGCTTGACGAACGCTCTGAAGAAAAGTGCAGATTGTGGATACCAACGCAAAGAGAAGTGCCTTTTTGTATTTGCAGGGGGGGGGGGGGAAATTGCTCGTGAGGTAGTGGGAAAGTAAGGAAAGAGGAGAGGGGGAGGGATTGCTGGGGAAATGGAAGGAAATGAGGATGTGGAGGACTTGGCCCAGGCAGACGGGCGTAAGGTCAACATGAAACGACCACCGGACCAGCTCAGTGATGACGAAATGGCAAATAAAAATGTAAAGATTAGAAGTATAGAGAGGAGCAATACAGTAGAAAGTGACGAGAATATGTTCCAGGGATTTAAAGAGGGTGGGGGGGACACAACCCCCCCGACTGATAAGACTAGAGGAGAGAGTTGATAAGGTGATCGAGGACTTGGAACGTAAGTTAGGTAGTGTAGACTCCATTTTCCAAAGAATTGAAAGGTTGGAACAACTAGAGAAGGCTAACAGAAACTTAACTGAAGAAGTAGAGGACCTAAAAAGACAGTTAGGAAATGTAAAGGAGGAGAATGAGAAATTGAAGAAGAATAGTAATGAAAACAGTGAGAAAATAGCTACAGAAGCTAAAAATTGGAGAATAACTCAAGAAGGGAATAAGGTTTCATTCACTGACATAGTCAAACAGCAATTGAAAGAACATAATGAAGACTCAGTTATTAAAGTGATGAGACAGAAGGAGAATATAGTAAGAGAATTAGCTGACAAAAAGAAATGTATAATTATATTAGGAATGGAAGAGAAACATAACCCAGATAGAACCGCAAGAATCAAGGAGGAAAATGAAAGGGTAAGCAGTTTATTAAAATTAGTCCAGGAAGATGAACCAGAAATTATAAAGGAAATTGAGGAAAAATTCAGACTCGGAAAATATAGTACAGATAAGACCAGACCAATTAAGATTAAATTCAGGTCACAAACAACGGCAGAGAAAATTCTATCCAAGACAGGGAAACTAGCAACAAATGATCAATATAAAAAGGTATGGATAAAAAGAGAAATGAATAAGGAGGAAAGAGAGGCAGAAAAGCAGAAAAGAATTGAAGCTAAGGCAAAAAACGAGGAAAGAACGGAGTCAGAGAAAGAGAGATTCTATTGGAGAGTAGTGAACATGAAAATAAAGCAGTTCGACATACTAAAGAAAAACATAAGGGAAACAGAGAATACAATGGAAGTGGCAGAAAACTAAGAGTGTCTTACACAAATATAGATGGATTGATAACAGGATTGAATGAACTGAATGATTATTTGAAAGAAAAAGAACCGGACATAATGGGAATTGTAGAAACAAAATTAAAAGGCCCACTACCACCCAACAGTGTAGGACATGATACATACAATTATTGGATTAGAAACAGAGAGAAAAAACAAGGGGGTGGAGTTATGTTCCTGACTAAGAAGGATATAAACGTGAAAGGTGTCATATATGGAAAGAATACAGTAGAGATGATTATGATAGAAGTGGAAGACCGAGATAAGAAGAGCAGAAAATTTGTGATCAATTATGTGCCTCCGAAAACAGCCTCATGGGAGGAGAGTGAACATAAAAGTATGTTAGAGGACACAAAGATAGCATTAACTAAAATAATGGAAGACGGAGGAAGAATAGTTATGATGGGCGACTTTAATTGCAAAGAAATCTGCTGGGAAGAAATGACAGTAAAGAGTGGTGATGACTCATGGGGAAATGCTCTACTTGAGATGATTACTGACCATTCAATGACACAATGGATACAAGAGAACACTAGGTATAGAAATGAAGAAGAACCATCGAGGCTAGACTTAATAATTACATCTGAACCTAGAATAGTGGACAAGATTGAATATAAAACACCAATAGGTAAAAGTGACCACATATTGATTGAACTGGAACTTAATGAAGAAAAATATATGAAAAGAAATGAACAATATAGAAAAGGAAGAATGATGTATGAAAAAACAAACTTTGATAAAATAAGAGAATTCTTCCAACAAGAAAACTGGGAAGAAATATACAAAGAAGAAACATCAGTGGAAGAGAAATGGAATATTTTGACAAAAATTTACAAAGAAGGAGTGGAAAAGTATGTCCCAAGACAAAAACAAGAAAAAGAATATGTAAAATGCTGGTACAACAAAAGTTGTAGGGAGTTAAAAGACAAAAGAGACAAAGCCTGGACCGGATGGAAAAAAGACAGAAGACCTGAAAAATGGAAAATATATACTGGTTATAGAAATGAATATGTACAAAAGTGCAGAGAGGAAAAAAGAAAATATGAAAAAGATGTTATAGAAAAGTGTAAAGATCAACCAAAACTATTCTACAGATTTGTAAACAATAAACTGAAAAACAAACAAGACTTGGAGAAATTAAGACAAGGAGGAGTTGAATACACTGAGGAAATGGAAATGGCAGAAATTATGAACAAACATTTTAAATCAGTGTTTACAAGGGAAAATATACAACCTGAAGAGATTGAGTGGAAGGAAAAAGTCCCCCCTATGGAAGAAATAGAAGTAACAAAGAATGAAATATTGACACACTTGGGTAATTTTGATGTCAGAAAATCGCATGGGCCAGATGAAATAGCAAACTGGATTCTGAAAGAATGCAGGAATGAACTGGCAGACAAAATACATAGCATAATAAGCAGTTCCTTAAAAGAAGGAAAAGTTCCAGAAGATTGGAAAAAAGCAAATATAGTACCTATATATAAAGGAGGAAATAAAGAAGAACCTACCAACTATAGACCAGTCTCTCTAACAAGTACAATAGCAAAAATATGTGAAAGAATTATCAAAAGTAGATGGGTAAAATACTTGGAAAAAAACAATGTACTAAATCCAAGGCAATTTGGATTCAGACAAGGACGATCATGCGTCACCAATTTAATATGTTTCTATTCAAGGCTAATAGATATAATACAAGAAAGAGATGGATGGGCTGATTGTGCATTTCTAGACCTAAAAAAAGCTTTTGACAAAGTACCACATAAGAAGTTGCTTAAGAAATTAGAATATGAAGGAGGAATACAAGGTAAATTGCTAAATTGGATGGAAGACTTTTTGCAAGAAAGAAAAATGAGAGTAGTGATAAGAGATCAGCACTCAAAATGGAATGAAGTAATAAGCGGTGTCCCGCAGGGAACAGTTCTGGCCCCAATAATGTTTGCTATATATATTAATGATATGGATGAAGGAATTGAAAGCTATATGAGCTTCTTTGCAGATGATGCAAAATTACTGAAAAGAGTGAAAACTGAAGAAGATTGTGAATCACTACAGAGAGATCTAAATAAAGTACAAGAATGGAGTAGGAAGTGGGAGATGGAGTTCAATACAAAAAAGTGTAGTATAATGGAATTTGGAAAAAGCAAAAACAGAATAACAGGATCATATAATTTGGGAGAAGAAGGAATAAAAAGAGTAGAAAATGAGAGGGACCTGGGAGTCATTGTTATGAATAATATGTCACCTGAGAAACATATAAATAAGATTTTTGGAGAAACTTATAATTTAATAAGAACAATCAAAGTGGCATTTACATACCTGGATGAAGAAATGGTGAGGAAAATCCTAATCACCCTGATAAGACCAAGATTAGAATATGCAGCAACGATATGGTCACCAAGTACAAAAAAATGTATAAAAAAACTTGAAAGAATACAAAGAGCAATTACAAAACTGGCACCAACACTCTCAAAACTATCATATGAAGAGAGACTACAAAAACTTAAACTACAGACACTAGAGCAAAGAAGAGAGAGAGGAGATTTGATAGCTATTTACAGAATCATGAAAGGCATAGAAATGACTGATAGAGAGAATCTGATAAAATGGGATGACAGAAATACAAGAGGACACGGAAAGAAAATAAAAAAAGACAACTATAGAAGAGATTTGAAAAAGAACAGCTTTCCTCACAGAGCAATAGACAGTTGGAACAAGTTAGATGAGAAAGTGGTGTGTGCAAAAACAATACATGAATTTAAAAATAGTTTAGATAAAATGAGATATGAAGACGGGACCTCACGAGCATAGCTCCCCTTCCCGTAAAATACAACTAGGTAAATACAACTAGGTAAATACACACACACACACACACACACACACACACACACACACACACACACACATATATATATATATATATATATATATATTTATATTTATATATATATACACACAGTATATTCTTGAAACAATACAGCAGATTCTCACGACTGCATATAAAATTGTAAGCGACAGCATTCTGACAGTTGATAGCCTTCTTTGTGTTTCCTATTTTTCTAAAGAGAATTCTTCTATCTCAAGAATGGTGAAGTTAAGTTCTCTATACGAGTATATCTCAACGAGAAATATATGTAGATCTTTGGAGACCTTGAGCATTCTCCAAGCGGAAGAATTGTCGTTAAGAAGGCGAGGAACTTACGCCAGGAGGCGCTGAGTAACTGCGGCCGAAGCCGTCACCTTTGGGCTATTAAGGCGTTATCACACTGGGCTATTTTTCCTCCAACTGTCGGAGCAGATTTGCATCCCGCATTTGTCGGGAAGGAACCTAATATGCTGGAGGGAAAATATTTTTCCTCCAGCATAATATCAAATGACATTCTGTCAATTATTGAGACAACAAAATAATTTGCCAAAGTGATTTTACGGTGGAAAATGTACTGGACGTGGATGGTAGCGTCGATGAATCGTTGGCCATTGTGATAAATCCTTTATGCTGGGAATCGGAGAGGAGTTCTAGAAGATGTAAAGAAATTAAACAGTCAGAATGCTCAATTCTTTACTCACAGAATCATACAAACACATAAACACACAAACCCGGTGGCGCGGTGGGTAGAGTCTCCGACTGTCACTACGGCGGTCCGGGTACGAATCCTGCCCACGGCTGAAACAATTTTAGTATTGCTGCGCTTCGAGTCGTTACTCCAACTCTCGTGGTCGGGGAGCTGTGTGTGTGTGTGTAAGGTCACAGCATTGCCCATAGATCGGTCATACGAGCTCTGAGCTCTCTCCCGGGAGGGAAATAGCTGTCGATCACGAGTCAAACACGTGATCCAAATACCAAGACCATGGTGAATACAAACACACACAGATCACTACGAGCATAGCTCCCCTTCCCGCATAATACAACTAGGTATATACAGAAAGTGGTGTGTACAAAAACAATACATGAATTTAAAAACAGTTTAGATAAAATGAGATATGAAGACGGGACACTACGAGCATAGCTCCCCTTCCCGTAAAATACAACTAGGTAAATACAACAAACATGCACACTCACACACACACAACGAACACACACACACAGCAAACACGCACACTCACACAAAGAACAAACACACACACACTCTCACACACACAAACAACAAACACACATACACACACCTTGAAACCACATCTTCCAAATAGGTGATGTTAAAGACAAAAATCGATGTAAAAATTCACAATTTTATTTTCTTCATTTCTCAATTATTTACTCACATGTCTAGGTTTTTATTTTGCAAAATAAAAATGAATAGAACCTCTTTGTATCACGTTATTTCTCTAATTATTTTTTAAACATTTCTTGCCGCATCAAGAATAAAATGCGTCCATATCGATTTGTTTGTGTAATTTGCACCTAATTCGTTCCCCTGAGGTGTCCTAGAGTAATACAGTACTTGTAACAAATCTAAAGCTATTTATTTCCTATTCTGGATGACCTCACCTCGTCAATTACACCAATTTTTTTCTTAAATGAATACCTTCAGTAAATGTATGGCTTTCGTGATATGAATTTGCCCGAGTAGGCCTATATGCACTCCTGCTTGTCACAGCTCATTTGACTTATTTTTTCTTTGTTAATCTCCTTTTTCCAATAACGGTTTTTTCAGTTCATTTCTCCCCCATAATCTCTAGTATTTGTCCATTATTTGTTTAGTAATTGTGCGCTGGTAGCGTCATTGGAGGCGTCCTGGCCTTGGATTCACTTAGTTATGGGTTGAAGTTCCACGCTTCTCATCGATTCTAAGTTGTGACAGTTACCTACCCCAGCAGTCAAAGGCAAAGATGGCGAATTTGACCGCAGTCATGCACCCCCAGCGGTAGGCTCCTGAACTTCCTTCTTCTCCTTGCTAAAATTTCTGCAAAGGTCCATCACCCATCACCTAAGTTATCGGTGTTTTCACTTGTGTAATTCAGGTGAATCTGATATTGATTTCTACCGGTGGACATTCTGACGTGTTAATTAAGGTAGATGTAGCACCAAAAACCCTGTGAATGAAGTTGAAGAATATAAATTCCCGACATACTTGAGTAAAAGGTAATTCCCCTACCACCGATGCATTTTATGGGAATTTTCTACAAATTTGTGGGAGAAATTTGCTCACGTGGGATGTTTTGTGAGCAAATTATATGTTGCAATTAACTTATTTGTGTATATAATAATTCCTTCTTTTTGTGGGAAAAATGTGGAAATCCAGATTTCCTAGTGGGAATTTTGTGGTAAAAATCTCACTCATTTGTGGGGATTGGCATAGATCACAGCGGCAACACTGATCCCTAACAATCTAATCTGTCTACCTTTGTGGGATTAGAAATACAAAGTATTGGAAAAAAATATATACCCGTAAATCCAGCTCTGGCTACTCGTGCCATTCTTAGATGGTGGTGGTCAATTTCTTATACACAGTTTTGGCTTGGTGTTCTTGGTAACTACAATTTTTTTCTTGTTTATTTTCGGATGATCTCACGGTTCTGGGTTAAAACACAGACCTGTTAAATGTTTTCCAGTTGTTCACACAAAAAGAATTCTATATTTTCTCTAATCTTACTTCGCTCATATAAATCTTCATGGCAAGTCCTCTGGTTGGTTGATTCTGTCTTATTACAAAAATATCTTTCCACACTTCTTGATTATATACATCACACAGGATATTATGTAGGTTAGTCTTCCTAATGGGTGTTCTAGAGGTGAATGAAACAAAGGTTGAGGTCTCGAAAATATCTTGTAAGATTTGTTTTTTTATATCTTAAGGCTATCGACCCATAAGGGGGTCATTAAGCCTGGTGTGAACTTGCGATCCGGTTTAACTAGCCATTAAATTTTCCACAACGCTCCTGTTGTGCGCAAATAAAACACTACTTTGTCAATAAGGAAACAGTCATTGGCCAAACGATTTGTCACATTTAAGTGAATGTTGTTGAGTCTGCAATGATGTATAAGCGCCTGGCGCGGTGTGTTATATTTCGTGCAGTGTATGAGTATGTGTCTTATAGATAGTGTTGCAGGTGTTGCACTGGGGAGGAAATACGCCAGTGATATAAGGATTTAAGTGGGTGATGTGGGTGGAATTCATCCTCAGTCTTGCTATGGCGATTTCCTCCCGTCTATTGCTTCTGTACGA
Organism: Oratosquilla oratoria; assembly: GCF_046742065.1. Lineage (NCBI taxonomy): Eukaryota > Metazoa > Arthropoda > Malacostraca > Stomatopoda > Squillidae > Oratosquilla > Oratosquilla oratoria. The sequence goes on from NC_134806.1 coordinate 51,035,359, forward strand.
GGTTGACCAGTCTGTTATGTGCTCCTTTTGTTTATGTGTGATGTGGAGATTGTGCCACTGGGCGCGTAATTGTTTTAAGATTGAATTGAAAGTGCCTATGTCTATAATAGTCATTTTCCAACGCAGATTTGGCCAGCGTGTCCGCTTTCTCGTTCCCGGAAATCCCAATGTGGCTGGGAACCCAAGAGAGAGTAATGGACTTGTTGGTCGTCGAAAGTGCGCTAATGATTTTGCACAGTAGAGAATTCCCCATTTGGTTACCCGACTTAACAGTAATGCACTTAAAGAATATGAGAAAATAACAAAGTTACTATGTGTGTCAGATTGAGCCTTTTCTATCGCTATTTTCCGAAGGGTTCGGCAATATAAATGCTCGTATGGTCCGGCAATCTTAACATCATCTGGGTTGTGGAGTTATATAACCCTGTTCCTGTCTTACAGCCACACTTGGAACCATCCGTATACACTGCCCTGTGGCCAGTGTACCCGTTGATAACTTGTAAGGTCTTCTGTCGGAGTTCTTCCACCGAGCACGATTTCTTCTGAAGCTCTTCGTTGATGTTGACGTTCAGGGTGATCTTTCCCCACGGTGGTATGTTGAACGTCTTCAGTTTTTCAATAGACCACAGTAGTACTGAATACTGCTCGCACAAGGATCGGATTCTGATGGAACAAGGGCTGGAGTTGGTAAATTGCTCGTATCGGGACGCGCCCACTTGTAGGGATGTCGTGGGATACGGATGATAAAATAATTTCATTGGCGAAACTCTTTACACCGTAGTGTACATTCTCATGTGGATGTTGATGAATAGGTTAACATATTCAAATATAAGCTTATTTATGTATGTGCATAGGTTTGATTGTTATACAAAAATAGATTATAGTAATATGATGAAAACAAATAGTTTTATGTGGAGTAATTCGAGGATGAGGGTGAAATATAATTTTTACAATAAGATAACAGTGCATATGAGACATGCAGGACTTGCGGAAACAGGTTACGAAAGAAAACGGATTAATGCAAACAAGAGAGAACGGAAATAGTAACGCGTCACTAAAATACTCCCCCGACTGACGAGGTAGGAGGAACAAGATTATTGTCATGAGGTGTGACGAGTTGTCAGTAGGATTGGATGTCACCGACGTGGCTTGAGGTGTTAGGTCTGGTGTTAGCGTGTAGGATGGTTTAACACGGTCTATGGCAATGGCGTCCGTAGATCCATGCCTGTCCATGGTGACAGTCTTCTTCGCGCGGCGTACCTCCCTAGAAGAAACCTTGATAGGGGTGCTGCAACGGCTTCTTGACGGCGCCCACCCTGACGAAGACATGTGTGCAGGTTGCAAGGTCGTCGTGGGCGAAGGTCTTCGCTGGGGACGTGCGGGGCTGCACAGGTTGGAGGCTTTTCATGGCGCTCTCGAGATATCCGGCATTTTGTCTGTGGACATTATGCTGTGTGTGATTTTGTCTGGATACTGATATGGCTGCATGCATAGCAGAGAGGAAAACAACTGAAGATGTTAAAAGGAGATGCAAGAGAGAAGCTTGGGTAAAAATTGGAAAGGTCTTAGAAGAATATATGACAGTTTCCACCACAGCCGGGCACCCCAGAGGTGAGGAACATATGCCCTTCTTGTCAGGATCTGTGATACTTATGATAACAAAAACAGTTTGTAAGTGCTGCCGACTGGGAACTCGATAGTTCCTCATGAAACATGTTTGCACTATAAAATGCACATCCAACATTTTTAGATTTATTCCTCATGATGCAAATGTTAAACTAATCAAGCGGAAACAAAAACACAGAAATATTTACTTTTACAACATTTTAGGTCAACATAGTAATGATTTTACTAAAATAATACATATTTACTCTATATTTATAATATGTATTTGCATCCATCTGGGATGTGTCTGTATGGGAAAGAAAGTCTCATGTCTATCTGGGGATGTGTTTGTATGGTAAAGAAAGCCCTGTGTCTATCTGGGACTCATTCATCTGGACTGTAAAAGGGCAGCCACACCAGATTCCATCTTCACCACGTCCTGCCAAAATTGCCTGGATATGCAAGCCGTGGTGACCCAGTGTGTGCAAGGACCGCATGGACCGGTTTTGATTCTACTCAAAATTTAAGTTCTAAGAGTGTAGAATATTTAGCACAGGTGGTGACCGTTTGGTGACGTAGCGCAGGCCGTCTCTGCACCTTAAACAGGAAGACGCCATAGCTCCACAATGACACTTGTTCCAAAAACAGTTCTCCTTTTTTTTTCTATTGCTCTTTTACTGAGAATTTTAAGTAGGAACTAACCTACTCCTTTTGTTCCTGACCTCGTTAACACTTATGCTTTATTACTTTCCTATTATTACACTTCCTCTTGTTCACCTTTTCAGTGTCTAGATTATTGTCATGAGGCGTGACGAGTTGTCAGTAGGATTGGATGTCACCAACGTGGCTTGAGGTGTTAGGCCTTGGAATTGGTAAATTTGGTGGAGTTTTTATTTATTTTGCTTGAAATCTCTAATGCAAATAATTTTTACCTTTTACCCATTATCATTTGAATGATCATAAATCATAGTTAAATTACTTAATTTGCATCCTTCCATTTATCACATCTTTCTACTTAAAGTTACATTATCTAAATGATCACAAATGACATGAATCAATATAGAATGACTAAATATACATTATATTCATGCAAGGGCATGACAAATATACACTTTTATTCAGGTACCCCAGCATGGAAACTACCGGTTGCAAATTTTTGTAAATATTTTTAATGTTTCAAGATAAATCTGACAAAGAACTAAGAAGCTCATTTTTAGAATACTCAGTCCAGCACATGAACTCGACACTTGTTTTTACTGATGGGTCTTAATTTGATGCTGGCATTGGATATGGAATTTTTAGTGATAATTCTAATCGTTGAAGAGTATTTCCCATTTTAACTTCAACTTATACTACCGATGTGGTGGAAGTAGAGTCTTCCACCACATGTGGTCCACAGATAAAGAAGATCCTGTCCTCTTTTAATTTACTGTGTACCACTTATATATGTTGGGAAAAAAATGAACTTCACAGAGGTCATGGGAAACTACCAGATATAATCTTAAATACTTTAATAGTAACATTCAACATTAATACACACAACATTATACCCAAGCTGTTACTGAATAAGGAGAAGGGAGAGGGTTAAAGAAATAAATTATAACAATCCTCTAAGATTATTGAAAAAAGGATACTACAGATCCGAAATGACTACAAGGTTATCTCTAGACAAATGAACTTCTTGAAGTCCACTGCTCTACCATGACTGGTGGAATGGCTAACTGCCACAACTATGCTGTCTTCATTCACTTCTCAGCTGCTACACACTTCATGAGCTTTGTCTAGGATAACCATACTACTAAAAGAATTCTAAGGAGAAAAAGGGGGAAGGAGGACTTATGAGGTCGCATGTCATATGGGTTCTTGAACATTTAATGGCTGCTACTGCCACATTTGCTGCAACTGAACTGGAGCACGGCATGAACAACTTAGGAAGGTAATGCGAAGAGCACCATCTGCAACTAGTTCACTGTTTGGATGCATGGACTGCAAATTAAATTAGGTGATAACTCATGTTTCATGGAATCAGACAGCTTGGGTTTTTATATACATATACCAAGGCTTTTTCCCCCTTACAAGGGAGGTAGCCAAAAAGGAAAAGGCATAAAACCATTCCCACCCATTCCATCCCTGAATACACTCCACACCCCTCCACCCTCCCTCTCATCTTAGCACCTCCTGGATGACGGGTCATCCCTGCAACTTGTCCACTGCCCTTGGGTTTTTACTAGAGTAAATATATATATATATATATTACTACATAAACAGAAGATAAAAGGAATATAAATTGAACTGGAGAGCAAATTTTGTTCACTCTTGAATGACCTCGTGGGTTGAAACAAAGGGACACCACACAGGCTTCTAAATGTGTAGGTATTGCATATGTAATGCTTTTCTGTCAGCTTAATAAAAACCAGCAGAAAAGTGTGATTTTTTCATCACAGATGAGTTATACTGCATTTTACCTGCCCTAAAACATATTGCTACCCTCAAGAATTTTAGCTATACTGTATTCTGTGATTCAAAAAGTGCCTTGCAGTATCTAGAAATTTACAATGATCACCCATTCATATAAAAAAAATTGCTGTGATTGTTTATACATCAGTATAGAGGAATTACAATTTCATTTTTTTGGGTTCCTGCACATGTGGAAATCTATGGAAATGAAAGGGAAGACCAGTTAACCAGATAGTTTGATGCTAAGATGATGCCCCCTACCATATTGGGACTTTTTTTTTTCCCAAGCACCTTAGATCAAGAATATATGGCAAAAGGAATGGAATGAGGTGGGACACAACAAAACGAGATAGATCTCTACAATCATACACCCTTGGGAGTACAATAAGTAAAATATGAGATAAATATGTTGTCTCTGGATCATACAAGATTAACCCACATATTTCCTATGAATGGCGGAAATATGCCATAAAGTGACGATTGTTTGGTCCCATGGATGATTATTTAGGGATTTACTGGTTGAGTGCCCACTGTGAGGGAATTGAGACCAGCATTTATCACAGTGTAAAGATGGTGATAACAGACACAGTTGGCTAGAATTTTGGAGACACATATGGATTTAGAGTTTTCAACTATACTAAAGAAGCAATTAAAACTCCTGGAGAAAATCTAGATTTTAAAGGATTATAATTCTAATCAAAATATTATATAAGAAGTTGTGTATCTAGTTGAAAAAAGAATCATCTATTTTTTCTAAACAAACATAATTTCATTTATATATATATCTTTTCAACCATATCAATTTTAACTTTAAATCCATGCCATCACAGTCAAGACTGACGAAGAGCTTGATGGAAGCGTGTATACATACATACATACATATATATATATATATAGATAGATATATATATATATATATGTATATACATATATATATACACACATATATATATATATGCTAATAAGAACACGGGTACGTGTGTTCACTTATGCAAAGTAGATCACTTAGAAGAAGAAACTAACGAAGCAGAGTGCTTTCGTATATTACATCATCAGTGCAACAAGTACAAGGTGGCTACAGCAGTACTTGTTGCACTGAAGATGTAATATACGAAAGCGCTCTGCTTCATTAGTTTCTTTTTCCAAGTGGTCTACTTTGCATATATATATATGTATATACATATATATATACACACATATATATATATATATATATGTATTCATATCTTTCTTTTTCCTCTCTTCTCTTAATTCTATTTCTTTCTCTCTATAATATGAAATATATTGTATTTAGCATCCATGATCCGGGTAGTTATGACGCCAGATAATATCCAACCAATCAATTTCCAGTGTGGGTCAGCATGTGATGCTTGAGAGAACATTTATGTGAAAAAGCTGCATCACACGAGTCACACTGGAATGGCTTCTCTCCGGTGTGAGTCCTTATGTGACTCTTAAGGGAACCTTTTTGTGAGAAAGCTGCATCACACAGATTACACTTGAAAGGCTTCTCTCCTGTGTGAGACCTCAAATGACATTTGAGATTAGGTTTACTTGGGAAAGCTGCATTGCACAAGTCACATTGGAATGGCTTTTCTCCTGTGTGGGTCATCATGTGAGATTTGAGGTGACTCTTTTGTGAAAAAGCAGAATCACACAGGCCACACTGGAAAGGCTTCTCCCCTGTGTGGATCATCATGTGACATTTGAGTTTAGCTTTACTTGAGAAAGTTGCATTGCACAGGTCACACTGGAAAGGCTTCTCTCCTGTGTGGGTCATCATGTGACGTCTGAGTTCACCCTTACTTGAGAAAGCTGCATTGCACAGGTCACACTGGAAAGGCTTCTCTCCTGTGTGGGTCATCATGTGACCTTTGAGGTGACTCTTTTGTGAAAAAGCAGAATTGCACAGGTCACACTGGAAAGGCTTCTCTCCTGTGTGGGTCATCACATGATTTTTGAGTTGACCTTTACTTGAGAAAGCTGCATCACACAGGTCACACTGGAAAGGCTTCTCTCTTGTGTGGGTCATCATGTGATTTTTGAGGTTACTCCTTTGTGAAAAAGCAGAATCACACAGGTCACACTGAAAAGGCTTCTCTCCTGTGTGGGTTCTTATGTGACATATGAGGTAACTCTTTTGTGAAAAAGCAGACTTGCACAGGTCACACTGGAAAGGCTTCTCTCCTGTGTGTGTCATCACATGATATTTGAGGTTACTTTTACGTGAGAAAGCTGCATTGCACAGGTCACACTGGAAAGGCTTCTCTCCTGTGTGGGTCACCATATGATATTTGAGGTTACTCTTTCTTGAAAAAGCAGAATCACACAGGTCACATTGAAAAGGCTTCTCTCCTGTGTGGGTCATCATGTGACATTTGAGTTTACTCTTTGTTGGGTAAGCTGCATTGCACAGGTCACACTGGAAAGGCTTCTTTCTTGTGTGGGTTATCATGTGATGATTGAGGAGACTCTTTTGTGAAAAAGCAGAATTACACATATCACACTGGAAAGGCTTCTCTCCTGTGTGGGTCATCACATGCTTTTTGAGGTCACCCTTTTGTGAAAATGCAGAATTGCACATATCACACTGGAAAGGCTTCTCTCCTTTGTGGGTCGTCATGTGACATTTGAGTTTATTCTTACTTGCAAAAGCCGCATTGCACAGGTAACACTGGAAAGGCTTCTCACCTGTGTGGTTCATCATGTGATAATTGAGGCGACTCTTTTCTGAAAAAGCAGAATCACACAGGTCACACTGGAAAGGCTTCTCTCCTGCATGGATCGTCATGTGACGTTTAAGACGTCTTTTGTGAGAAAGCTTTATTGCGCTGGTGACATTGCAAAGGGTTCTCTCCCGTGTGGGTCATTATGTGATATTTAATATGACTTTTGAGATAGCTGTGCCACAGATGTCACACCAGATCCTCTTATTCGTTTGACATATTGTGTCTATGGATAGTTCTTCAAAGAAATATTAGTAGTTACCCTCATCCTGGAAAAAAATGTAATTATATGATTGACATCTAAATCTTTGAGGTTGTGTAATAATAAGATTTTGGGTGTTTCCATACAAGTTCATATTCAAGTCCCTTTGTACCTAAGCAGACTCACTGTACATGCCACCTACCATAAAATAGGTAGAAACACTAACATATATGGTGCTATGACATGTTGCATTCTACTTTTTCATTAGAAATGCACCTAAAATCATACAATAGCTACATGCTTACTCACGCCACCACAACCAGATTGACTTATTTTTTTGCTCTAGCTTTTTCATCTGGCCACAAGATTTGGGAGGGGGGGGATTGCCCAGGTGGCTACAGCAGTCATATTTCAATATTCCAGAATGACTTATTCAGCTCACCTCACTCATCTGACTCAAATGCAAATCACATTGTTTAAGATACACTGGTAAGTGGTGTACCCTTGTTATTTTTGCAAAATGTAATAAGTGAATGTTATCTAAGAAATTGTAGAATAACTATCTATATTTTTTCTTGTTATATTTAGTAAAACCTCGTCCTCCTTTGGCTTTATTTTTCATGGTTTTGTGGGGCCGGTACCTGCTTAGACTTAAACTTTGCAGGTGGTGCAGAACAGTTCATACATGAACACAGTGGGCAATCATATGGTGGCTAAGAATAATGAGTCTTGGCCCACTTGGTTGACCCTGGGTGGTGGTGGCGATGATGATGGCCCTTGATGCACACATATTCTTCCTCATTGGGTCACTTGGGTCATTTGAAAATGTGAAAAGGGTCATCCATATACACCAAGAAAGAAAGGGTCACAGATTCATTGTTTGGCAGAAACCTTATAGATAGGCTGATAGTCAGCAGCAGGTCATACCCACCCTGTTGCATTGGTCACTCTTTACCCTTTAAGTTTATGACCCTCAGTCATTAACTTGTCTGGGAATCGAACTAGATAACATCATCTTATCAACGCCCTCCAGGATCTAAATGTTCAACCTTGTACCAAATGCTACGATAGGGGAAGAGAGGGAGAGAAAAAGAGAGATTTCATTTAGTAGTCTCTGGTGTGGCACCTTGTTGAACGCTTTGCTAAAGTCAAGGTAAATAACATCGTAATTTTCATTGTTATCTGACACCTTATATACTTTAGTGTAAAAGGATAGAAGATTAGTCAGACATGACTTACCCTTGGGGAAACCATGTTGTGTGTCACAAATTATATTATGTCTCGATGTGTTCTCTTAGTCTATTATTGATTCAAGCATTTTACCTATAACCAATTTCGAACTGATTGGCCTGTAGTTGCATATAAACGATTTATCTCCCTTCTTAAAAACAGGAACAACATTTGCCTGCCTCCAAGCAGTTGGCACAAAACCAGTGCCTACTGATTCATTAAATATTTCACTTAACTGGTCGCAATTTCAAATTTACACTCCTTAAGCATTCTTGGAAAAATTTCGTCTGGACCTGGGGATTTTGTAGCTTTAAGTCTTTCAATCTGCTTAACTACTACTTTAATGCTGATATTAGAGAGACTACTTTCTTCATCCCCACTGAAAATCGGATCACAGTCAGGTACCTTATCTAACCTCTCATTAGTAAACACCAAGAGAAAATATTTGTTAAACTCCTCACTCATTTTTTCCTCCAATTCTATCATGGCATTTTCATTGTTTTTAATTGCGCCTATTCTTTTTTATTTTTACATATAGTCCTCTTTTCATTCCGATCTCATGTTTTAATCTGTCCATCATCCATTTGGGAGTATTACTGTTCTTCCGTATTGACTTCAGGGGGATAAATGTATTTTGTGCATTTATAACTAGCTGTTGAGCCCCCGCCCCTAAGTGACTTGACCCAAGGTATGCATATTACCCTCCGTGACCTGACCCCTGATGTCTGAGACGTCTGTATGATATTTCATATTCAGTCTCAAATAGGTTTTTATATTGTCAAAGTTTGCTCTCCTGAAGTCTGGTACTTGGACATTATTCATACTTTTTAATTCTTCCCAAATAATATTAAATCTTATTTCTTGATGATTGCTTAAGCCTAGACTATCTCCCATTTTTACGTTACTCATTATTAGTTAAAAGTGTCCAGAGTATTTTCTCCCCTCGAATCGGTAATCATTTGTTTTAGGAAATTATCCTGCACCACATCTAAGAATTTTTTTGCTTCCTGATCTACTAAAATTTCCCAGTCAATGTTTCTATAATTAAAATCTCCCATGATCACAACATTTTTGTACTGGGACACTGCGAATTTCATGAATCAGGGGATCAGTCTGCTCAATGCTGAGGTTAGGTCTATACAGGACGCCAATACAGTAAGTTCTCATTATACGGTACATATGCGTTCCTGAAAACCTTACCACAAATTTAAATTACTGTGTACCAAACCCATTATAACATGTATTAATAGGATATGGTAGACATACTTCTCCCTGCTCTATCCTCTTCAAAATATCTAGTGGATACTGTATCTGTGAATTTTTCTTGCCATAAATAGAATAGAGGGTAGTAATTACCAAATACCATAACTGTGAATTTACCGGATAAAGAATTACCGTATAAGGAGGACTCACTGTAATAACTTTCTTATTCCTGCCTATAATCTCTACCCAAATAGATTCCGTACTGTCCTCTTCCTTAATCGAATTATTGATAATACAGTTTATTGTATTTTTAATGAAAAGTACTCCTCCCCCTCCCCCACTCCTGCCAACCCTTTCCTTGTGAAAAAAACTTATATCCTTCTATTTCGATTTCAGGATGGAAATGTTTATCAGCCATGTTGATCAATGATTCAGTAATACCTATAATATCAAAATTCTCTATGCATGCTTTACCTAACATCAAATAAATTTTGTTAATTACATTTCTGCTATTTGTATAGTTAACATTAAGTTTATTTTCCCCCCACCTACTTTGGTGATTCTTTTCAGTCCCTTTCTGAACTGTTTCTATTGCCTAAACCATATTCCGATACTTCCCCCACTACTCCCATGTAATCTACCCGAAAAAACCCTGTAGGGTGCCTACTTCTTGCTCAAGGGATTCAGCAAGGAGCCGAAATCCTCTGGGCAACACGTGCACCCGGTCCCTTGTACATAGATGATTCTTACCATAAAAGCAATCCCAGTTGTTGACAAATGCCCATCCATTGGGCTTACAATGTTTTGCCAGCCTGCAATTCATTGCAATAGCCCTGGAATGCCACATGCCTCCAACTCTATGCCTCAGAAGGATTCCACATACAACAGGAACACCTCCCTTATTCCTAATCTTGTCTAGCACATCCCAGAACTGCGCAAACAATTCCTCACTCCCTAACTTGCCTATATCATTGTCCCCGGCACTTAGGCAAACGACAGGGTCCTTACCTTCCCCTACTAAACACTCTTCAATCCTATCTCTAAAATGGGGACAGTAGTAAAGGATAAGATGTCAAGATGAAGAGCAGTTACAAGTGGAGTTCCACAAGGTTCAGTGCCTGCACCAATAACGTTTCTTATCTATGTAAATGACATGATGGAAGATACAAGCTATACCAACATGTTTGCAGATGATACAAAAATCACGAGAAGAGTGAAAAACAAAGAGGACTGTGATTGCAAAAAGATTTGTATACTATTTTTGCATGGAGCCAAGGATGGGAAATGAATTGCAATGTAAAAAAAAGTACTGGAAATGGGCAATAGCTGCCAAAGGCCAATTTTAAACTAAGCATGGGTAAGAGAGCCCATTACAAAAGCAAAAAAGGAGAAAGATTCGGGGGTGCTAATAAGACAACAAGTCACCTAACAGATATCAGCAGGACTGTGGGAGAGACATATGGATGATTACATATACCATACATACATATACCAATGGCTTTTTTCCCCTTACAAGGGAGGTAGCCAAAGCCAAAGGCATAAATCCACTCCCACCCATTTCATCCCCACATACTCCACTCCTATTCACCACCCCTCTCTCCCACTTTTTTTTGTGGGGGGGGGGGGGGGGCTCCTCCTAGATAACCGGTCATCTCTGCATCTCACCCACTGCCCTAGGTCAGAAGCAATGTAGCACATCCACAGCAAGGCTGCTTTCTTTAATCAGCTACCCCCCTCTCCGTCTCCTCATGCAGAAAAAGAGAAGACAGGGAGAAATCCCTTTGGGCTGCATCAAAATATTCACACATACTTCCTCACCCCCCATCCCCCCACCCACTCCCTTCCATGCATGGATTACTGCAGAAGATTAAAGTGGCTTTTAACTATATGGATGAAAAAATGATGAAAAAACTGATTGCAACCCTGATCCATCCAAGGCTGGAATGTGCCAATGGTATGGTCCCCACACAGAGTGAAGGATGTAAGAAAGCTTGAATATATAAAGAACAGAAACAAAACTGTTCCCTAGCCTGGCAGATAAACCATACAAGGAGACTAAAAGCACTGGGTCTGCCAACTTTGAAAGATTGAAGAGAAAGAGGTGATACGATTACAGTATTCAGGTCACTAAAGGGGATAGATTGCACTGACAGATGAGATATCTTGATTAAGGATGAGGGGGGCTTTAACATGTCATGGGAACAAATTAAGAAAGACCACACGTCTAATGGATGTGAAGAAATATATTTTCTATACAGATGCATAAATACTTGGAATAGCTTAGAAAGTGATATAGCCCAAGCTCAAACAATACATGAGTTCAAATCTATATATGATAACAGGAAATGAAGGATATAGATTAAGTTGGAACTGTATATGTATTTGAAACTAGGTATGAAAAAATTGGAGAGTAGGAGTGGGACACAACAAGCACTGCTTCTTTCCGATATGCTACAATTAGGTAAATACAGAGGACACAAATCAGAGACCTGACCAACCCAAGCTGGAAGTGATCTGGACATATAGGTCGTATTACCTAAGTCCAGTATCTATGTAAAGTTACGTAAGGTAAGGTACAACTATTCATACTATAATGCAATGACCTGTAATTAATACAATGTAGACTTGTGGAGTGAATATAAAGTTTTCACTGATAAGAATATTAATTAGGCCTGGATGGTTTTCACACCAGACAACTGAAAACATGTAAAAACGAACTGGCAAAACCACTCCAACTACTGTGGACCAGGTCACTGAATGCTGGCAAGGTACCAAAAGTACTCAAAGTAGGGATAATAACACCCATCCACAAAGGGGCAGCAAAAGACTCCCAAAAAAATTACAGTCCAAAGGCCCTAGCCTCCCACCTGATAGAAATTATAATGATTTGACCCAAGATAACTGACTACTTAAGAGATCACAAAATACTGTACCTTTAACAAAGGCCAACACGACTTCAGACAGGGTTGCTTGTGTCAATCACATTTGCTGTCTCATTATAAGAAAGTTACGAGAAATGTCCAGGAAGGTAAAAATGTAGGTGTTATCTACCTAGATTTTTCAAACTCCTTCAACAAGGTAGATCATGACATCCTCCTTTATAAACTGAGAACAATGGTTATCTGTGGTAACCTGGGCAAGTGGCTGCACAGCTTCCTCACAAACTGGACATAACAAGTGACAGTTCAGGGAACGCTGTTGTCTGAGCTGAGCCAAGTCATCAGCAGGGTCCCTCAGGGCTCAGTCCTGGACCCAATGTTATTCCTAATCATGATTGGAGACATCAACAAGAACCTACAGCATTCATATGCATCATCCTTCTCCGACAATACCAGGATTGCCAAGGACATCAAGTCTGTTGCAGACATGGCCCAACTAAAAGTAGACCTGGACAGATTGGCAAGATGGGCCAAAACCAACAACATGGCTCTAAATGAGGACAAACTTGACCTCCTGAGATATGGCCTACTCCAAGACCTGAAAATGGACACTACCTACAAGTATAACTGAATGCCCAATGAAGCCAGTAACTCTGTGAAAGACCTAGGGGTGAACACGATCCATGACTTAACTTTCACGAGGCACATTGAGATAGTATTTGAGAGTGCCCACAAGCTCTTGGGGTGGATCCTAAGAACTTTCCACATGAGGAATAGAGAATGCATGCTGACCCTGTGGAAGACCCTAGTCCTACCAAGACTGGAATACTGCTGCCATCTCTGGTCCCCACACAAAGAAGGGGAAATAGCCAAACTGAAGGCTATACAGAGGACCTTCACAAGGAGAATAGAAGGCATGCAAGGGCTCAATTACTGGAATAGGTGGTGCCAAACAGCAACTTACAAGTAAACAATCACCAGCAATGGGGCCAACTATGCCACATCCAAAGAGCAGAAGGCCTGTTCCAAAGAGTTAAGACCGTAGCGCACCACAGCTTCTCACATACTGGGACACACCCCTTTAATTCTGTCCCATTAAAGATAAGAAGCCTGACTGGCATCACACCAGATAGCTTAAAAAAAACAGATGGACAAGTAACTACAAACAGTGCCTGACCAGTTCCCTACTCCAGGATACATCAGCCACATAATCACACTCCAATCATTAAGGCAGACTTAGGAGACAAGCTGCCTGAAGACAGCAGCTACCCATGTCAACTGCATCCTTAGATGGATGAAATCATACAAAGTAAGGCAAGTAAACAGAGAATTCAGAGATTAGGCAGTGAACTTAGTATTAATATTCCAGAATCATGCAAACATGGGTATTTTAACATGAAACTTATATTGTCCACTAGTGCCTCATCTAATACAACCTAACCTATCCTTTCCAAAGAAATGGAAAAGGTGAAATAATAATAATAATAATAATAGTAATAATAACAATAAAAATAAAAATGTGTTTCTGTAATTGGAATAGAACCATGAACTTTTTTTTACCTTTGTACTGAAGATGACAAGATGGAGTTCCACCCCTTAACCAGAATATAAGCAAACAGGATACACATGTTGGTAAACAAAGATATTTGTCAGTCTTTTTTTTAATCACTACAGATGGTAATATTAACTTGTGGTACTCACATATGAGTTTCAAAACAGGTACGGGCACAAAATTTTCATTTTTTTAAACCCTTAAATGTTGCATATGAAAGGCAATTTTATTAGAAACAAAATGTTTTTTAAAACTTTGAAATAGCTTGAAAAATAATGGAGATACAATTTTTTGAGTTATTTTTTTTTTCATCCTGCATTTTTGACTAGACTTCATTGTAACAAAATGTTAGAATTAGGGGTAGTAATTTGTAAAGATTTTGGTAAAGAAATACACATAAACTCCAAACCACTGGTCCAATTTCATTGAAATTTGGAATACTTGGGTTTTATGGATCAACAAATCACATGAGCATGTCAAAAACAATGTGGGACATCTCCATCATACCATATTTGCTTTTTCATGGCAACTATTAAGTTGTTAATTTTCAGATTATCATCAATAAAATCCAAACCACTGGCCCAATTGACATGCAACTTGGCATGTGAAGGTTTTATGGGTCAACAAATCTCCTGAGCATGTCATTAACATTGCAGGACCTTCTTCTTATACCATTCTTACTAACACCTATCATGTTGCCATGGCAACTGTTGTCAATTTAGAAATAATAAAATCCAAACCCCTGGCACAACTGACATGCAACTTGACATGTGAAGGTTTTATGGGTCAACAAATCTCTTGAGCATGTTAAAAACAATCCAGGGCCTTCCTTTTATACTGTTCTTAATAACACCTTTCATGTTGCTATGGCAACTGTTGTCAATTTAGAAATAATCAATAAAATCCAAACCACTGGCCCAATTGACATGCAACTTGGCATGTGAAGGTTTTATGGGTCAACAAATCACCTGAGCAGGTCATTACATTGCAGGACCTTCTTCTTATACCATTCTTACTAATATCTATCATGTTGCCATGGCAACTGTTTTCAATTTAGAAATAATCAATAAAATCCAAACTCCTGTCACAACTGACATGCAACTTAACATGTGAGGGTTTTATAGGTCAACGAATCACCTGAGCATGTCAATAAAATTGCAGGACCTTACTTTTATACCATTCTTACTAACATGTTCCATCAAAGTAATGTATGCGCAAAGATAACTGGTCAAAATCAATTGCAGCCACAGGTCAAAAAGTTAGCTTCATGAAGTAATATACTGGTTCACCATAGTTTCCCTAAAATAACTTCTGGATCATTCCATACCAAATGTCACCTCACCACCTCAGATTTTGACGAAAATTGGTACACAAGGACAACATTCAAATAATATACTTCCTGTCATGGCCATAGCCGGCTATGTAATAGACAAAGCATAAATGATAGCCTGTGCAACACCTTAAAATTCATACCATAACAATGTAAGTATTATTTGTGAACAACACCCTCCACGATTATTACTGGACTATCTCCGACAAGTCATGTGTAAACAAAAACAAACACGACTTGGACGTATCACATAATATGCCTACATGTATTAAAATGAAGCTCAACTGTATAATACCCAACGATCTTGAGCTGCTCATTTCCGAGATGAAATAGATAAAAGAAAAAAACTATATTCATTTTTACATTAAAATATTTTTTCTTGGTGCCTTACTTTAATGCTAGTCATTTTTCCAAGTAATTTATTTTTTCTATTCTGTACAGTCATATTTTTCATGTATGTCAATTTTGACGTTTTTTTTTCTAATCAACCTAGCTTTTATTATGACAATCTTTTCCTAGTATGTCATTTTTTACGAGGACCACAGTGGAAATAAGTCTTTTGGCTTTCTGTGCCATCCTCGGATGTACAATTATATTTACTATGTATAATACGAGTTTTACCTGTATTGTATTTTATTGTATGTATGATTGAATCCGAATAAAATAAAATTAAATGAAATCAGAACAGGACTGAATAAACCACAGGTTGTGAACGCTCAGATCGTAAGGAGGTGGATTTCTGGATTATGAAACAAAAAACAGATTAGTTACCCCTTGACAGAGCTTATGATTGAAGCATTCATTGCTCTGTTGTGACAAATATTTTCATTAAGTAGGGGTAAACCATGTAAAGACATTTCTAAAAGTGCCTTTGCACATTTGCAAGAATATTTGAAATAGTTTAGACATTGTGTCACGAAAATTGAAAGCAAAGAAGGAGACCACACAGGTAATGAAGATTATCATAGGCGTTTGCCAGACAGAGCCTACATGATTAGATTGATGCCTGGAAGTTGCAGGCCATTATGGTTGTAGCTGACTAGGTGTTGGATACTTTAGAAAGAATGTTGTAGGTAAGTAATGAGATCTAATTAGGTAATGTTCAGCGTTTCAAAAATTGTAGAGGGAGCTGTCTGCAGGGAGGTTAAATTTTGTTTTGGGTTGGGATACTCAAAATTCGAAGAAAGCATTTCAAATAACAATAGCTCAAGAACTAGGTCTAGGAAGTATTTAACAGTATATACTGATGTTTTAGAGCAATTCCAAGTACTAAATAAATTTTTGACAAGTGTAGAATTAAGTATATGTAAAGATGTTTGCTTGTCTTTTTTTCTAATTACCACTGATGTTACTATTGATTTGTGGTACTTATATCTGGGGTTGAAAATTCTCATAATGATAAAAGCAAATTGGTGAGACAGGTAAGAATTGCAGCCTTGAGATTTAACATAATGTAACCTAACCTAATTCTTGGTAACTAAATATGCTTGTCTTAGTGTTTTAAAATCATTGCTGATGTTACTATGAATTTATTGTATTTACCGTAAACATGGGCTAGCAGATGATATAGGAAAAGGTTGCAGACTGGCAAACATCTTTGTGAATACTTAAAATTATGTAGAATCATTACTATACATTATTGTAAAAAATATGTATGGATATGTATAAAATTATCTTGTATCGAATATAAGAAACAAATTAAACAAATACCATTGAAAAATCTATTCTCCATGAGGGAGAGAGAGACTGGGTAGGTTAGATATGGTCTGAATAGGAGAGTACTGTGCTTGCTTTATTGTTTATTTGAACAATGTTGTTGTCATTTCTCTCATTAATCACTGGCTTTGAATGCTTCTCTAAATTGCAATACTTATTTCCCAATGCAGTCCCCAGATGGGGGGGGGTTAGTACAAACAAGTGATTTCCAATTGAAGTGGAACATCTGATTTATTCAAATCAACAGGAAAACTGTTGGGAAAAAAAATTGCCTGTTGGGTGTTTTGCGAATATTAGGATTTATATCCACCTAATTTACCTCAAGTTCATTGTAGACCAGTAAGATAACATCTGAAGTCAGGTATTACATGAGTGCAAATGTTCATTGTGATTTTATTCGTGGTTAGAACCTAATTGGATTGTGGATCCTATTTACCTTGTGTATTTTTTCCACACTGTGCTAAGTAAATGTCTTCACTGACATCCAATAAATGTCAGTAAAACTGATATCCATCATCAGGACATGACAATCAGGAGAAGTATGTAGCAATATCTTTGGGTAGCATGAACTATTGAATGGCCAGAAGTTGTAGTGTCAAAGCAAAAAATATGCCAGGAAAACCTATTCATAACAAGGTCTGTGTTTCTGTCGCAGGATGAAGTTTATGGATTCCCTAGGCACCAAGAACTCAAGTTTAAATGTCCGTAGAGGAAAACTATTGACAGCAGTCATGTGATACATGCTTGTCAGACACTGGCAACATCAGAGGTCTCCAAAGTGGTTGATATTGACCCATGGCAGTCAATGTGAGTATGCAAAGGGGGTCGATAAATACCTAACCTAACATTTTGGAGGGGGTCCTTGCCAACCACCATCTCTTGTTCCACGCACATTTCTAATAATTTCTCTCCCCTTTGATTCCTTCCTGGTATACCACATCTTCCAACTGGAATCCAAACAGAATGCCACAAGACATAGGTAATCCATGTATAAAACCCAATTACATATTTTGCACCTCTATTATATTTTTCTTATACAAAAAAGAAAACTGAACATATAATGTTAAAATAAATTGAGTTGATGACATTAAGATTCTTGATGCTACAGGTTAATTGGATTCCATTGAATGTTGATACCGGCTAAGAATTCCAGTTTTAAAAGTTGTTTCATTCCCATCTCTGATGTTTCCGTGGACACTGACTAGTTGCATCTAGTTTGCTCTTAAACTCATGAATGGTTATTGCACACACTATATATTGTTCAGTTTGTTCCAAGTGTTCACCACTCTATGTGGAAAACTGTTTTTCTCCATATCTCTTCTGTAGCTATGTTATTTTTTTTTTCTTTCCATGTCTTCTTGTCACAACACTGCGCTTGTGGCAGGGTCAGTGGAGGGATTGAGGAAGCTGGTGGCAGAGTTTGGGAGAGTATGTGATAGAAGAAAGCTAAAGATAAATGTGGGTAAAAGTAAGGTGATGAGATGTACAAGGGGTGAAAGTGGCAGTAGACTGGAAGTGAACATTAAGGGAGAGCGACTGGAGGAAGTGGATAGTTTTAGATACTTGGGTGCAAGTGTAGCAGGAAAAGGTGGAGTGAAGGTGGAGGTAGAATGTAGATTGAGAGAAGCGAGTAAATGCCTTGGTGGTTTAAAGAGTGTAATGAGGAATAGACATTTGGGAATGGATGCGAAGAGGAGACTGTATGAAGGAGTGATTGTGCCAACAGCACTGTATGGGGCAGAAACGTGGAACATGAGGGAAGAAGAGAGAAGGAGTTTGAATGTGTTTGAGATGAGGTGTCTGAGAAGTATGGTGGGGGTTACTAGGCTGGATAGAGTGAGAAATGAGGAGGTGAGGAGGAGAACAGGGGTGAAAAAGGATTTGGGAGATAGGGTTGATGAAAGAATATTAGGATGGTTTGGACACATGGAAAGAATGAGTGAAGAAAGACAAGTAAAAGAGGTATGGAAGGCAGATGTGGAGGGAGTGAACATGAGGGGATGTCCTAAGATGAGGTGGATGGATGGGGTGAAGGGGGCTTTGGGGAAGAGGGGAATGTCTGTTGAGGAAGGAAGGGAGAGGACGGAAGACAGAGGTGAGTGGAGAATGGTTGTATATGGATGATGTTGTGACTGCATGAGGAGGAATGGGCAGGGGGGTGGGGGGTGGGGTAGTATGTGTGAGTAAATTTTGATGCAGCCCGAAGGGATTTCTCCCCGTCCTTGCCTTATATGCAAAGGGGGACGGAGAGGGGGGGTCGCCGATTAAATGAAGCGGCCTTGCTGTGGATGTACTGTGTCTTGCGACACTGCTTCTGACCCAGGGCGGTGGGCAGGGTGCAGGGATGACCCGTCATCCAGGAGGTGCTCAGATGAGAGGAAGGGTGGGAGGGGTGTGGAGTGTATTTAGGGATGAAATGGGTGGGAGTGTTTTTATGCCTTCCCCTTTTTGGCTACCTCCCTTGTAAGGGGGAAAAAGCCTTGGTATATGTATGTATGTATATGTCCTCTTGTGTTTCTCTTGTCCCAGTTTAACAAGTCCTGTCTATAGAGTATTTCTGTGCCCTTAATGATTCTGTAGATGGTCAGTAGATCACCTCTCTCTTCTTTGCTCCATAGTTGGTAACTCCAGTTTAGCCAATCTCTCCTCATATGACAAGTTTGCAAGTGCAGGTGTCATTTTTGTGGGTGCTCTCTGGGTTCTTTCTATTTTCATTATATTCTTTTTTGTACTGGTGACCACAATGTCACTGCATATTGTAGTCTAGGCCTTATCAGTGTGACCAATATTTTTCTAATAATTTCTTCATCCAAATATGTAAATGCCTCTTATTGATCTTAGCAAGTTGTAGGATTCTCCGACAAATTTGTTTATCTGTTTATCATAGGACATGTCGTTTGAGATAATTGCACCCAAGTCTTTTTCGGATCTCTCCTTCTTTACCTCCTTGGTTCCAATTTTATATTCTCCTGATATTCTATTTTTACTTTTTCCAAACTCCATTATGCTACACTTGTTAATATTGAAGTCCACTTCCCATTTCTGACTCCAATTCCATATCTTATTCAGGTCTTCCAGTGGTGATTTGCAGTCCTTTTCAGTTTTTACTTTCCTTAATAGTGTGGCGTCATCTGCAAAGAAGCTCATGTAACATTTCACATCATCATCCATGTCATTCACATAAATAGCAAACATTATTGGAGGAAATACAGATCCTTGCAGTACACCACTGATATTCTCTTTCCAACCTGAATATTTTTCTCTGAGCACTACTCTCATCTTTCTACCAATCAGGAAGTCCTCCATCCATTTTAGTAGGTTCCCTTGTTTCCCTCCTATATGTTCCAGTTTTTTTAATGTTTTTTTTTGTGTGGTACTTTGTCAAAAGCTTTTTGTAAGTCCAGGAAGGCACAATCAGCCCATCCATTCCTTTCTTGCACTATGTCTATTAATCTTCAGTAGAAACATATTAAGTTTGTAGTACATGATCTTCCTTGTCTGAACCCAAATTGTCTTGGGTTTATTATATTATTGTCTTCCAGTTGTTTTACCCATCTATTCTTGATGATTTTCTCACAAATTCTGGCTATAGTGCTTGTTAGTGAGACTGGCCTGTAGTTAGTTGGTTCTTTCTTGTTTCCTCCTTTATATATTGGTACAATGTTAACATTTTTCCAGTCTTTTGGTATTTTTCCTTTTTTAAATGAGCAACTTATTATGTTATGTATTTTGCCTGTTAGTTCTTTGTTGATTTAATTTCTATAAAAAGGCTGTCAATATTTCTGTTCTGTTGAATTTGTTGTTTTCGTGAAATTTACAAGATCATTTTGTGACGGATGATAGTTTATAATTAATTTATATACAGGCATTTGATGGAGGGCAATAATTTCAATCTGATGATCTGAATGGGTCATGAGAACTTTTGTGTTAGATAATTTGAGTTATATGACTCCTCCATGAGCTCTAGTGTCTCTGACAGGTCTGTATAAAATGTATTTTTGACTATGTTTTTAGGTAATATGATTCCTCCAGTGAGTCTTAGGGTAATATACATTCGGTATTGGATTGTAATATTGCCAGCAGTTATAACTGGTACATGGATTGGACAGTGGCTCATGTCGGAGTTCATCTGGCGACTATGTGTTTGTTTGCATTGTAGTGAAAGAATAGAAAAGGGTAGTAGCAAACACCATTATAATGACCAGTTTACCATTTGTTGGGAGTTTCCACTATATGAAGTTTGTATGGGTGTGTATTGATATGACCAACTAAGTAATCAGTGACCAATATTAACAGTAGTCAAGTGGTGGTTGTTGGCAAGTAGCATGGATACCTCAAGGTTAGGCATGTTAAGCAGTATTTTGCTAATGGGATACTGGGCTGGGACACTGTAAACGGTGTGGGTATGATGTGCATACATTATATGTTTATGAGGGTAACCAATTCTATTTACAAAGGATTACAAAGGAGGAGCATGCCGATAGGAGACCTTTTGGTCCATAACTAGGTCAGATGCAGAAAAATATAGCTATAAATAAATACAAATAATAGTAATATAAATATTGAATAGATAAAGTTAGGTAAACAAATGTGTGATTAAGTACAAGTTCAATTCACTTGGGGAGCATCTTTGGTAAGATTATTCTTTGGTTATTAAGAATCAAAATCTCAGAAGGAACCAGCAACTTGGGTTCAAGTCACTGGCTCAGCGTCACAGTTGTTCACACAACTAGGATACCACTTTCTTGATACTTGGGGTCTCTTTTCTAGGAGTCATGACCTCTATGTTTCTGATGGGATCCACTGAACTCGCAGAGGCAAAGATGTTCTTACAAAGTGGAGTTCCTCAGGGTTCCATTCTTTGGTCACTTCTATTCATAGTATATATCAATGATATAGACCACAGACTGAAATCTGTTGTCTCCAAATTTGCTGATGATACAAAACTGTGTGGAACGGGAAATGATCACTTAAACTAATGGTCTGAAAAGTGGCTAATGAAATTTAACACAAGTAAATGCAAGGTTATACACATAGGTAAAAATAGCAGTAAGTACGATTACAAGTTATTTGGAAATTCGTTAACAAAAGTGGATAGTGAAAAGGATCTTGGGGTAATTATCAGTAATGATCTCAAATCATCTAAACAGTGTATTTCAGCCTCTGAGAAAGCAAATAAGATTCTAGGACTGATTGCTTGATCTTATGACTTCAACCACAATTGTAAAATGCCATTTCCTTATGGTCACCGACTTTCATTAAAGAAAATGATAGGGAAAAAGTACAACGGCAAGCCACAAAACTGATTCCAAATATCAAAAATAAAACATGTGAAAATCAATTAAAGCATATGAATCTATTTTCCCTAAAAAAGCATAGGCTCAGGTGACTTGATACAGGTCTAAGATTCTAAAGGGAAATGACAACATTAAAAGTGACAATTTTTTCACACTGTTGGTTATTATTTCTCTATTTGTTTACTGTTATTTTTCTGTCCATTTATTATTATTTACTATTTACCTGATTGGGTAACTTTACCTATTTATCTATTTTTTTGTTGTTATTATTATTTATTAATTTATCATCATTATAGTTTTATTTTGCATCCGATAGAGTTATGGACCAAAAGGTCCCTTGTCGGCATGCTTCTCCTTTGTAATCCTTTGAATTTGAAATGGTTTGATGTAGGGGTGGGACTTCGCCAGGGATGTGTTATGTCGCCGTGGCTGTTCAATTTGTAAATGGATGGGGTGGTGCAAGAGGTAAATGCAAAGGTAATGGGCCTGGGATTTGGGAAGGTTAAAGAAAATGAAGAAATTTAGAGGATTAGAGGAGGGATTAAGGAAGATAGTGACGAATTTTGAGGTGTGCTATAGAAGGCACCTACGTGACGTTTTCCGAACCAATGGTTATCCGAGTCGGACCGTACGGAAATGGACGAAGACACGACGCACCGGGACACAATCCCCTCACACAGGACACAGGGTCACAATTCTGTACATTAAAGGTTCATCAGAGGTAACGGCCAGGATACTCTGAGACAATAACAGAGAGGTAGCACATAAACCACGCAACACTTTCCATCAAAACCTAACCAGGGTCAAGGACATGGAAGCACCCACTCAGCAGGTGGGTGTAGTGTACCGCATTGGCTGTTTGGATTGAGGAGAAACGCAGAAGAAACTCGCCACTAGAATTTAAGAGCATAAACGGGCAGTTAAACGGAAAGATGCAGCCTCAGCACTTTATAAACACATGAATGAACTACAGCACAACATTGACTGGGAAGGAGCAACAGTGGTGCACAGAGGCAAGTTGAAAAAAAGGAGATTATTCTTAGAAGCGTGGACGACGAAAGAAGTTAGAGTAAATATGTGCATAGACCTAAATACAATGTACCTGGTCTCTAGAAGCACAATTATAGAATCAACATAAAGTGAGCGAGTACAGGGTGAATAAAGATCACAGTGCAAATGTATAGTCCACTTTTTCACTTTTTGTACAAGTTGCTTTTTATTTTATTTTATTTATTCTTTGTACATGAAAATGTATATAATCCATTATGTACAATTGGGTATATAAGGTTGTGACCAGTTATCCGGTTCTCGTAGCGACTGGAGGAGGTGTCCCGGACTGCTTCAGTAGCCCTGAATACCTCTCCCAGTTCCAACTACGGCCAATATATTTAGCTCTTTGACCACTGTATCTCATCACACCCCTGAAGACAGTCCTAGGACCGAAACATGGGCATTAAACATCCCACTTTGCTAACTTAGAAGAAGGCTTGGCGGGGTGCTTTGTCTTCGTTTTTGTTTGCCGTTAGTACAAAAAGTCATCTGCAAAACTCCCTAAGTGATGTATGCAAGATTTTGACAGCAATGCAAGTAGTGTGCCTCTACATTAAAGGTTGCTTTAATTGGCCTAGTTCTTCATTGTCTCCGATCGCCGCTGCCAAATTCGTAGATAAAAAAGAAGGCGACGTATCAAACGTGTTCAGTGTTTACATTCTCTCATACCAGACATGCAATTACTATAGACAGAAAGTTACAAATTAGTGAACACCGTAATTGAATCTGGAGAAAATTGTGTTGTCATTCTGATTTACGACTAAAATAGACAATGGACGTCAAATTGTCACAATTTTAATTGGAACTCATTTGTAGTAACTGTTCTCTCGGTGAATCCGTTACTCCATAAGATAATCTCAAAAGATTGTTTTGGTACTGGTTGATTGAGGGGCAGGGTTGAGTCTAACCTAACACCTGCCCATGTAGGAATAGGAGAGAAGTATAGAATTTCATCCCAGAACTAGGCAAAAGGCTCTGCCACCCGCTTTATTGGAGGAAAGGTTCTGTTGGTTTGTAATATTGTCAACAGTTGCAGCTGCTACACGGATTGGGCAGTGGCCCGTGTCGTTGAGTTAATCTGGCAGCTGTGTGTTTGTTTACACTAAGTAAACAATGACCAATGTTAACAGTGGTGGTTGTTGGCGAGTAGTGTGTCCACGTAGGTGGGGACCTATTCGAGGGCTGGGATAATGTAATTGGTGTGGATGTCATGTGAACACATCCCATTTTCATGAGTGATTTTAAGAATCTATTTTCCTGGATGTTTTTCAGGTAAAATGTTCTTATAATAAGGATGGCATGTATGAAATGGTTTGGGCACAAAACACCCACAATCCTATTACAAATCTCAAAAAGTTAATGTCAATCTTATGATTA
The DNA here is from genome assembly GCF_046742065.1 of Oratosquilla oratoria. Lineage (NCBI taxonomy): Eukaryota > Metazoa > Arthropoda > Malacostraca > Stomatopoda > Squillidae > Oratosquilla > Oratosquilla oratoria. Next base: position 51,059,983 of record NC_134806.1, read on the forward strand.
CGTTTTTCCAGATTCTATGGGAAAGTTATCCATAGATTCCATGTATTGGTCATACAAGAAAGAAAACCAGATGTGGCATCTAAAGCACAGCTATCTGACGACGAGAGTTTCTAGTGTGACCTATTTTATGCAGTTTTCTCACCGAAATATTACCACATATATCACATGATGACCCACATAGTAGAGAAGCCTTTTCAGTGTGACTTGTGTGTTTCTGCTTTCTCACACCAAGGTGGTGACCCACACAGGAGAGAACCCATTCCAGTGTGAATTGTGTGATTCTGCTTTTTCAATAAAGCGTAATCTCAAACATCACATGATATCCCACACTGGAGAGAAGCCATTCCAGTGTGTCATGTGTGATTCTGCTTTCTCACAAAAGGGTGAACTCAAATATCACATGATGACCCACATAGGAGAGAAGCCATTCCAGTGTGAAATGTGTGATTCTGCTTTCTCACACAAGGGTTATCTCAAACGTCAGATGATGACCAACACAGGAGAGAAACCTTTCCGGTGTGACTTGTGTGATTCTGCTCTCTCGAGAAAGAGTGATCTCAAACGTCACATGCTGACCCACACAGGAGAGAAGCCATTCCAGTGTGGCATGTGTGATTCTGCTTTCTCACAAAAGGGTGATCTCAAATATCACTTGATGACCCACACAGGAGAGAAGCCATTCCAGTGTAACTTGTGTGATTCTGCTTTCTCGAGAAAGGGTTATCTCAAACGTCACATGCTGACCCACACAGGAGAGAAGCCATTTAAGTATGACCTGTGTGATTCCACGTTCTCACACCGTAATATCAAACGTCACATGATGACCCACACAGGAGAGAAACCTTTCCAGTGTGACCTGTGTGATTCTGCTTTCTCGCAAAAGGGTGATCTCAAACGTCACATAATGACCCACACAGGAGAGAAGCCATTTCAGTGTGATTTGTGTGATTCTGCTTTCTTAAAAAATTATGGCCTCAAATATCACATGATGACGCACGCAGGAGAGAAGCCATTCCAGTGTGATATGTGCGATTCTGCTTTCTTACAAGAGGGTGTTCTCAAACGTCACATGATGACCCATACAGGAGAGAAGCCTTTCCAGTGTGACTTGTGTGATTCTGCTTTCTCGAGAAAGGGTCACCTCAAACGTCACATGATGACCCACACAGGAGAGAAGCCATTCCAGTGTGAAATGTGTGATTCTGCTTTTTTACTAAAGCATAATCTCAAACATCACATGATGACCCACACAGGAGATAAACCTTTCCAGTGTGACTTGTGTGATTCTGCTTTCACGAAAAAGGGTGATCTCAAACGTCACAAGATGACACACACAGGAGAGAAGCCATTTCAGTGTAGTTTGTGTGATTCTGCTTTCTCACAAAACTATGGTCTCAAACATCACATGATGGCGCACGCAGGAGAGAAGCCATTCCAGTGTGATGTGTGCGATTCTGCTTTCTTACAAAAGGGTGCTCTCAAACGTCACTTGATGACCCATACAGGAGAGAAGCCATTTCAGTGTGACTTGTGTGATTCCACTTTTTCACGAAAGGGTCACCTCAAACGTCACATGGTGAACCACACAGGAGAGAAGCCTTTCCCGTGTGACTTGTGTGATTCTTCTTTCTCGGAAAAGGGTGATCTCAAACGTCACATGATGACCCACACAGGAGAGAAGCCATTCCAGTGTGATATGTGCGATTCTGCTTTCTTACAAAAGGGTGCTCTCAAACGTCACATGGTGACCCATACAGGAGAGAAGCCATTTCAGTGTGACCTGTGTGATTCAACTTTTTCACGAAAGGGTCACCTCAAACGTCACATGGTGAACCACACAGGAGAGAAGCCTTTCTAGTGTGACGTGTGATTCTGCTTTCTCGCAAAAGGGTGATCTCAAACGTCACATGATGACCCACACATGAGAGAAGCCATTCCAGTGTGACGTGTGTGATTCTGCTTTCTCGGAAAATGGTAAGCTCAAACGTCACCTGATGACCCACACACGAGAGAAGCCATTCCAGTGTGAAATGTGTGATTCTGCTTTCTCGGAAAATGGTAAGCTCAAACGTCACCTGATGACCCACACATGAGAGAAGCCATTCCAGTGTGACATGTGTGATTCTGATTTCTCACCAAAAGTGTGATCTCAAATATCACATGATGACCCACACTGGAGAGAAGCCATTCCAGTGTGACATGTGTGATTCTGCTTTCTCACACAAGGGTTATCTCAAACGTCACATGATGACCCACACAGGAGAGAAGCCATTCCAGTGTGACATGTGTGATTCTGCTTTCTCGGAAAATGGTAAGCTCAAACGTCACATGACCCACACAGGAGAGAAGCCATTCCATTGTGAAATGTGTGATTCTGCTTTCTCGGAAAATGGTAAGCTCAAACGTCACCTTGATGACCCACACATGAGAGAAGCCATTCCAGTGTGACATGTGTGATTCTGCTTTCTCGGAAAATGGTAAGCTCAAACGTCACATGACCCACACAGGAGAGAAGCCATTCCATTGTGAAATGTGTGATTCTGCTTTCTCGGAAAATGGTAAGCTCAAACGTCACCTGATGACCCACACATGAGAGAAGCCATTCCAGTGTGACATGTGTGAGTCTGATTTCTCACAAAAGTGTGATCACATGGTGACCCACACAGGAGAGAACCCATCCCAGTGTGACATGTGTGATTCTGCTTTCTCACACAAGGGTTATCTCAAACGTCACATGATGACCCACACAGGAGAGAAGTCATTCCAGTGTGACTTGTGTGATTCTGCTTTCTCGCAAAAGGATGATCTCAAACGTCATATGATGACCCACACACGAGTGAAGCCATTTCAGTGTGATTCTGCTTTCTCACAAAATGATGGTCTCAAATATCACATGATGACCCATACAGGAGAGAAGCCATTTCAGTGTGACCTGTGTGATACCACTTTTTCACGAAAGGGTCACCTCAAACGTCACATGATGACTTACATAGGAGAGAAGCCTTTCCAGTGTGACTTGTGGGATGAAGCTTTCTGATATAAGGATGATTTGAAATATTACGTGATGACCCACTCCAGAAAAAAGGCCTTCCCAACAGCTTGAAGGAACAATATCCAACAACTTATAATTAACACAGGTGAGAAGACTTTCTTGTATGGCTTGTGCGATGCAGATTTCTCGCGAGATCCTTTCAAATGTCACATGATAACTCGCACGAGATAAGAACTTCAACTTCATTTGGTAATACCGTCACTCCTGATTATATTTATGTTTATAGGTTCTAGGGAACGCTTTTTCTTCGTTTTTGTTTGCCGTTAGACCAAAAAGTCATCTGCAAAACACTCCCTACGTGACGTGCATAAGATTTTGACAGCAAAGCAAGTAGTGTGCCTCTACGGTAAATGTTGCTTTAATTGGCCTAGTTCTTCACTGGTTCCGGTCGCCACTTCCAAATTCGTAGATAGAAAGCGACGTATCAAACATGTTCAGTGTTTACATTCTCTAATGTCAGACATGCAATTACTATAGACATAAGGTTACAAATTAGTGAACGCCGTAATTGAATCTGGAGGAAATTGTGTTGTCATTCTGATTTACGACTAAAATAGACAATGGACGTCAAGTTGTCACAATTTTAATTGGAACTCATTTGTAGTAACTGTTATCACGGTGAATCCGTTACTCCATAAGATAATCTCAAAAGTTTGTTTTGGTACTGGTTGAGGGGCAGGGTTGAGTCTAACCTAACACCTGCCCATGTAGGAATCGGAGAGAAGTATAGAATTTCATCCCAGAACTAGGCAAAAGGCTCTGCCACCTGTTTTATAGGAGGGAAGGGTCTGTTGGTTTGTAATATTGTCAACAGTTGCAGCTGCTACACGGATTGGGCAGTGGCCCGTGTCGTTGAGTTAATCTGGCAGCTGTGTGTTTGTTTACACTAAGTAAACAATGACCAATGTTAACAGTGGTGGTTGTTGGCGAGTAGTGTGTCCACGTAGGTGGGGACCTATTCGAGGGCTGGGATAATGTAATTGGTGTGGGTGTCATGTGAACACATCCCATTTTCATGAGTGATTTTAATAATCTGTTTTCCTGTATGCTTTTTAGGTAAAATATAATAAGGGATGGCATGTATGAAATGGTTTGGGCACAAAACACCCACAGTCCTACTATTACAAATCTCAAAAAGTTAATGTCAGTCTTATTACATTTTTTCCAGATTGTATGGGAAAGTTATCCATAGATTCCATGTATTGGTCATACAAGAAAGAAAACCCGATGTGGCATCTAAAGCACAGCTATCTGACGACGAGTGATTTTAGATATCAAGTGATGACCCATTCGAGGGAGAAACCTCTCTAGTGTGACCTATTTTATGCAGTTCTCTCACAGAAATGTTACCACATATATCACATGACCCACATAGTAGAGAAGCCTTTTCAGTGTGACTTGTGTGTTTCTGCTTTCTCACACCAAGGTGATCTCAAACGTCACATGATGACCCACACAGGAGAGAAGCCATTCCAGAGTGAATTGTGTGATTCTGCTTTTTTCACTAAAGCGTAATCTCAAACATCACATGACCCACACAGGAGAGAAGCCATTCCAGTGTGACATGTGTGATTCGGCTTTCTCGCAAAAGGGTGATCTCAAACGTCACATGATGACCCACACAGGAGAGAAGGCATTTCCGTGTGATTTATGTGATTCTGCTTTCTCACAAAATTATGGTCTCAAATATCACATGATGACCCACACAGGAGAAAAGCCATTCCAGTGTGATATGTGCGATTCTGCTTTCTTACAAAAGGGTGCTCTCAAACGTCACATGATGACCCATACAGGAGAGAAGCCATTTCAGTGTGATCTGTGTGATTCCACTTTTTCACGAAAGGCTCACCTCAAACGTCACATGGTGATCCACACAGGAGAGAAGCCTTTCCAGTGTGACTTGTGTGATTCTGCTTTCTCGGAAAAGCGTGATATCAAACGTCACATGATGACCCACACAGGAGAGAAGCCATTCCAGTGTGAAATGTGTGATTCTGCTTTCTCGGAAAATGGTAAGCTCAAATGTCATATGATGACCCACACAGGAGAGAAGCCATTCCAGTGTGAAATGTGTGATTCTGCCTTTTCACTAAAGCGTAATCTCAAACATCACATGATGACCCACACAGGAGAGAAACCTTTCCAGTGTGACTTGTGTGATTCTGTTTTCACGAGAAAGGGTGATCTCAAACGTCACAAGATGACCCACACAGGAGAGAAGCCATTTCAGTGTAATTTGTGTGATTCTGCTTTCTCACAAAACTATGGTCTCAAATATCACATGATGACGCACGCAGGAGAGAAGCCATTCCAGTGTGATATGTGCGATTCTGCTTTCTTACAAGAGGGTGTTCACAAACGTCACATGATGACCCATACAGGAGAGAAGCCTTTCCAGTGTGACTTGTGTGATTCTGCTTTCTCGAGAAAGGGTCACCTCAAACGTCACATGATAACCCACACAGGAGAGAAGCCATTCCAGTGTGAAATGTGTGATTCTGCTTTTTTACTAAAGCATAATCTCAAACATCACATGATGACCCACACAGGAGAGAAACCTCTCCAGTGTGACTTGTGTGATTCTGCTTTCTCACAAAACTATGGTCTCAAACATCACATGATGACCCACACAAGAAAGAAGCCATTCCAGTGTGATATGTGCGATTCTGCTTTCTTACAAAAGGGTGCTCTCAAACGTCACATGGTAACCCATACCGGAGAGAAGCCATTTCAGTGTGATCTGTGTGATTCCACTTTTTCACGAAAGGGTCACCTCAAACGTCATATGGTGATCCACACAGGAGAGAAGCCATTCCAGTGTGAAATGTGTGATTCTGCTTTCTCGGAAAATGGTAAGCTCAAATGTCATATGATGACCCACACAGGAGAGAAGCCATTCCAGTGTGAAATGTGTGATTCTGCCTTTTCACTAAAGCGTAGTCTCAAACATCACATGATGACCCACACAGGAGAGAAACCTTTCCAGTGTGACTTGTGTGATTCTGCTTTCACGAGAAAGGGTGGTCTCAAACGTCACAAGATGACCCACACAGGAGAGAAGCCATTTCAGTGTAATTTGTGTGATTCTGCTTTCTCACAAAACTATGGTCTCAAATATCACATGATGACGCACGCAGGAGAGAAGCCATTCCAGTGTGATATGTGCGATTCTGCTTTCTTACAAAAGGGTGCTCTCAAACGGCACTTGGTGACCCATACAGGAGAGAAGCCATTTCAGTGTGACTTGTGTGATTCCACTTTTTCACGAAAGGAACGCCTCAAACGCCACATGGTGATCCACACAGGAGAGAAGCCTTTCCAGTGTGACGTGTGATTCTTCTTTCTCGGAAAAGGGTGATCTCAAACGTCACATGACCCACACAGGAGAGAAGCCATTCCAGTGTGAAATGTGTGATTCTGCTTTCTCGGAAAATGGTAAGCTCAAACGTCACCTGATGACCCACACCTGAGAGAAGCCATTCCAGTGTGACATGTGTGATTCTGATTTCTCAGCAATAGTGTGATCTCAAATATCACATGATGACCCACACAGGAGAGAAGCCTTTCCAGTGTGACATGTGTGATTCTGCTTTCTTACACAAGGGTTATCTCAAACGTCACATGATGACCCACACAGAAGAGAAACTTTTCCAGTGTGACTTGTGTGATTGTGCTTTCTCGCAAAAGGGTGATCTCAAACGTCACATGATGACCCACACACGAGAGAAGCCATTTCAGTGTGATCATGTGTGATTCTTCTTTCTCGGAAAATGGTAAGCTCAAACGTCACATGACCCACACAGGAGAGAAGCCATTCCAGTGTGACATGTGTGGTTCTTCTTTCTCGGAAAATGGTAAGCTCAAACGTCACCTGATGACCCACACCTGAGAGAAGCCATTCCAGTGTGACATGTGTGATTCTGATTTCTCACAAAAGTGTGATCTCAAATATCACATGGTGACCCACACAGGAAAGAAGCCATTCCAGTGTGACATGTGTGATTCTGCTCTCTCACACAAGGGTTATCTCAAACGTCACATGATGACCCACACAGGAAAGAAACTTTTCCAGTGTGACTTGTGTGATTCTGCTTTCTCGCAAAAGGGTGATCTCAAATATCACATGATGACCCACACACGAGTGAAGCCATTTCAGTGTGATTCTGCTTTCTCACAAAATGATGGTCTCAAATATCACATGATGACCCATACAGGAGAGAAGCCATTTCAGTGTGACCTGTGTGATACCACTTTTTCACGAAAGGGTCACCTCAAACGTCACATGTTGATCCACACAGGAGAGAAGCCTTTCCAGTGTGACTTGTGTGATTCTGCTTTCTCGGAAAAGGGTCACCTCAAACGTCACATGATGACTCACACAGGAGAGAAGCCTTTCCAGTGTGACTTGTGGGATGAAGCTTTCTGGTATAAGGGTTTGAAATATCACGTGATGACCCACTCCAGAAAAAAGGCCTTCCCAACAGCTTGAAGGAGCAGTATCCAACAACTTATAATAATCAACACAGGTGAGAAGACTTTCTTGTATGGCTTGTGCGATGCAGATTTCTCGCGAGATGCTTTCAAATGTCACATGATAACTCACACGAGATAAGAACTTCAAGTTCATTGGGTAATACCGTCACTCCTGATTCTATTATGTTTATGGGTTCTAGGGAACGCTTTGTCTTCGTTTTTGTTTGCCGTTAGCCCAAATTGTCATCTGCAAAACATGCCCTACGTGACGTGCATAAGATTTTGACAGCAAAGCAAGTAGTGTGCCTCTACGTTAAATGTTGCTTTAATTGGCCTAGTTCTTCACTGGTTCCGATCGCCACTGCCAAATTCGTAGATAGAAGGCAACGTATCAAACACAAGAACAAGCACAAGCACCATGTTCAATACCTTGATGTTCCTTCTACCATAAAGCCAGTCACCCCTGTTCCTGAGCCAAATGTCACCATGGAATTTAGTTCCGATTCCGAATCTATCGACATGACTGATACAGCTGAGTGTGGTGCATACAGGCCAGAAGAGAACGACCAACCGGTGTCTTTGACCCAAGACGAACTCGATGACCTGACACGAGACCTGAACCTTTCCAAGGGGTCTGCCCAGCCACTGGGTTCTCGTCCTCGAGAGAAACGTCTACTGGCATCAGGAGCATTCTATTGGTATCGGGACCACGAGAGAGAATTGAGAAAATTCTCCACGTTTGATGAAACATCTTTACTGGTGTACTGTAATAATATTGCTGACCTGATTGAATTATTTGGTCTGAAGCATGATGCTATGGAAAAGAGACTTTTCATTGACTCATCAAACAGAAGTCTCAAGGCAGTTCTTCTGAATAAGGGAAATAAGTTTTTTATCGATCCCTGTCGGGCACTCAGTTGAAATGAAAGAACCCCAACAAAAACATGGAACGTCTGTCGTCTGCCCTGAACTACCAGGAACATAAATGGTTGATCTGTGGAGATCTTAAAGTTGTTGGACTCATCCTAGGACTTCAAGGTGGTTGCACAAAAGACCCATGTTTTCTGTGCATATGGGATAGCCGTGCTGATGACCAGCATTATGTCAGACAATAGTGGCCATCAAGACAAGGACTAAAACCTGGGTCACACTACTACGTTCTGTCCCACTCACTGGTTGAACCAAGATATTGCTTCCATCCTTCCACATCAAACTCGGTCTCATGAAGAACTTTGTAAAGGCATTGAACAGGGAAGGTAGAGGACTTACTTTCCTCCATCAGAAGTTTCAACGAAAAAGCACGGAGAAACTCAAGGCAGGTATAATTGATGGTCCTCAAATAAGGGAACTCGTCAAGGACACTAGTTTTGATGATGCACTGAATCTTTCTGAACTCTCTGCTTGGTTGTCTCTTAAGTCAGTCATTGCAAATTTCCTTAGCAACCACAGAAATTCCCAGTATCAGAAAGTAATGGATGAGTTAATGGGAAATTTAAACCAATTTAGATAGATAGACTTTATTTGGTAATAAATCAATGTACATGAAGTGCAAATAATGACACGAACACAGTTCGAAATAATAAATGTAAATTGCCGAGGATAACAAAAAGCATGAACGCTTATTTCCATTGTGGTCCTCATCAGGTAATTTTTCTACATTAAGTCACACGGACAAACATACATAGGTGGTTGAGGGGACCAGAGACACTCATGAGTAATACCAGTCAGTACACATATGATACATAAACATTGTTATAGTTTTGCTAATATTACTGAAATGTTTGTACACATAGGAACATTGAGTCCAAATATTTGAGCACCATCCAAAAGGAACATTGCATTAAGCAAAGGAACAACAAAAAAATGTTAAACTGTAACAAAACAGTATGAGTGAGTACTATATCGGAGTAGTACCATTAATAATATACTGCATTTTTCTACATCTGTATCAACATGTATGAGTACTATATCAGAGTAGGACCATTAATGATATACTACAATATTCTACATCTGTAACAACATGTAGTTATAGCGAATCCTACACTGCAGCTAGGGTCACCTATTAATTAAATCTAACATTTTACCTGAATCTCAGGACGGAGTGGGCAATTACTATGAGTAGTACATTATAACCTGAAGCACCAGAGGTAGGGTACAGGGGACCAGTACTCGAATGAGTAAAACAACAAGGAGAATGAGGAAAAAGGTCAGATCATAACTGTTCTCGGAACCTACCTGAGACATATGCCATATTATGACTGGCAAAACAAAGGTGGAAACCAATTTGTAAACATCAATCATTGTTATGCTGAACTAAACTTCTGAAAAAAGGGGGGGAGGGGAGGTCAGAAACAGTTATGAGTGAACGCAGATATGGATGGTATTACTCATGGAATCAGGTATCCCTTGCTAAGCTAGTACACAAAATCAAGGCTGTTCTCTGTCCATAGCTGAGACATATAGTAACCCTTGACTTTTTTCTTGAAGGTAACCTTGCTATTTGTCTTCTTAATGGACACAGGTAGTGAGTTCCATAGTTGAGCACCTGTGAAGTGAAAACTGTTTTTGGTGAAGGGACCTGCATTAGGTACAATAAGAGACTCTTGACTGTTCCGGGTTCAGTTCTCAGCCGATAATGTAAAATTACAGCTCACATATGAGGGAGCAGAATTATGAATGACATTGTAAACCTGGTTTAGTTTCAGCTGCTGGACACGATATTTTACTGGTAACATTCCTACCTTGCTAAATTCTTCAATACCAATATGACTACGTTGAGGTAGGTTTAGTATGAATCTAATTATCTTATTCTGTGTAACCTGTAGCCGGGACTGGTTTTTTCTGCTCAGACTACTGTACCAAGAGCTACAAGCGTAATCAAAGTGATGTTGTAACAGGGCTGAGACCAGAAGCTTCTTTGTTTCCAGATAAAAATTTCTGGCTTTTCTGTACAAAAATTTGACTTTATGTGAACACTTGGAAACAATCTTATCTGTTATAGCATTCCCTGAGAGGGACTGATCTAAGGGTATTCCAAGATAGGTTACCTCTTGTTTTGACTCCAAGACATTAACCCCACATCTGACCTGTACATCGCTGCGTTTCCTGAGGTTGGGTTTGGATGCGAAGACAATACTTTCCGTTTTACCGAGGTGTAAGGACAGCCTATTATCTATGAGCCAGTCCTGGACCGATGACAGTTCGACACTCAGTTTGGTGCGCGCATGTCAGGGAAAATGCACTTCCTCCGGTCTCATCTGAACTATTTTCCAGAGAATTGTGGAGACTTCAGTGAAGAACAGGGTTAGAGCTTTCACAAAGGTATCAGTGTTATGGAAGAACTCTATCAATGTCGATGGGATGTAAATTTTCTGGCCGACTACCGCTGCTGCCTGAAGAGGGACGTGTAGTCTGCTCAGCACAAAGTGAATTCCCTAAAGAGACCATTCATCCATGAGTAGCCTCCTTAGTTCATTATGCTCTTCTTGTTATCTATTCAAAATATTGTGTAAGCCTTCTGTGAATAAATCAGTAATATCAATATTGTGTTTCATTTGGAAACTTTCTGGGAAGCATCCTCTTCAGTACGGACCTTAAATCTCGCGGGCAGCAGCCGCTGCCAGCCGTACGACGTGTAATAATACTAGCATCATAGAATATAGTTACTGCTTATATCGATCGTTCTCTCTTTCACCAGTGAATTTTGAAAACCATACAAAATGTGACTAGAGGCAGTTTAGAGAGAATGTCAAAACCCAGGGGCAACTACAATAAATATAATCAAGACGCCGATATGGCAGCCTTGCATATCCACTTGCTCCTCATGCCGCCTACGTATGCGGCACGGTATGGAAGGGGTCGCTGAATGATCATTTTGGTCCCAGTGCCTGGCCGTCGGCCAAAAACTCGTATATCAACCGTATGGAAGGGGTTAATAAGTTTATTTGGCATTGAATCAATATACATGAAGTGCAGATAATTTAAAGAACACATAGTTTGAAATGACAATTACAATTGCCTTGTAGAGTTGCAAGAATATTGGAAATTATTTGGACATTTTGTGAGACGATAAAGTTTCACGAAGGTTGTAAGGCAACGAAGGAGACCATACAGGTAATGAGAAAAATATATTGTAGGAGTTCGCCAGATAGCTAGAGCCTACATAGTTAGACCCTGGATGTTGCAGGTCGTTATGGTTGTAGCTGAGTATTGGATATTTTAGAAAGAATGATTTATGTCATTAGTGAGATCAAATTAGATATTGCTCGGCTGAAAGAAGCCCAGCTTTTCAAAACTTGTAGAGGGTCTGGCTGTAGTGGGGTTAAACTTTGTTTTGGGTTGGGATACTCAAAATATAAAGCATTTCAATTAACAATAGCCCTTGAAGAACTAGGAAGTAGTTGACAGTAAATGCAATGTATAAGAATACTTCCAAGTACTAATAGAAATTTCAACTCGAGTAAATGTGAAATGAGGTAAATACAAAGATGTTTTCCAGTGTTTTTTTTTTCTCTCTCAAATCGCTACCAATGTTGATATTGGTTTGCAGTATGTATAGCTGGGGGTGAAAAGAATGAGAATGATAAGAGCTAGTCGATGATATAGGTAAAAATTCCAGCGTTGAGATTTAATGTAATGTAACCCTACCTCTTGGAAAATATAAAGATTTATTTTTTTAAAATCGCTGCTGACGGTACTATGAATTTGCTGTACTTATTAATGATCAGGGTTAGTCAATGATATAGGGAGGAATTACAGACTGGCAAACGGATCTGTGCATACCTAGACTCCTTAATACAGGCTATTATATATACAAAAAATGTAATAGAAAGTGAAAATGGATAGGTTAGGTATAGTCAGAATAGGACTGTATTTATTATATCGCATAATTGAACAATTTTCTCGTCGTTTTTCTTGTTAATCGCTGGCTTTGCATACTTCCCTAATTCAAAATACGTATTACCCAATGCTTTCCCCAGAGGAAAATTGTATTTTTTCCCAAAACTAATTGCCTGTTGAGTGTTTTGCTAATATTCGGATAATACGATACGTTGTTTTTTCAACATTGCGTGAAACTCTAGTTTACCAGTAAGATGGTATTTTTCTGAAGTCAGGTATCACGTATGTGCGTATGTTTATTGTGAAGTTATTCGTGGTTAGACCTAATTGAATTGTGGATCATACAGGGATTGTTTTCACCACTGCTAGTAAGATATTCTTGCAACTAGTGACCAGTAGGCTGAGTACATTACCATCCCATGTGTATTTTTTCCAAACTGCACCAAATAAATGTCTCAACTGATAACTAGTAAATATCAGTAAAACTTGTATCTATCATCACGACATGACAATCGGAAGAGATATCTATACCCGTTGCACTGAGAACTGGCCGTTAGGGCGGAGCACTGTGAGTTACCCTGTGGTGCCACATCTAATTATTTCATAATTTTATTTTATTTTATAATTCTATTTTATGATTTTATAATGTTGCCACATATGATTATATTATAATTTTTGTCACACACCACCACTGAGGTAAAAATCAAAGCAATGTTTTCTATACAAAGGTTTCGTTTCTTCGAGTGTAGACATGGCATATGGAAAAGAGAGAGCGACGTTGCCGCTACAACTAATCTCTGGCCCCGCCCCCCTCACACTGCATTCAGAAAACATTGCATCCACACGCACGTTCTCGCCATGGATGCCCATGTGTGGCAACACCGGGAAATCTCCTAGCCCCGCCTTATCGGTCATTTCTCCTTGCGCTGACTATAGCAGTGTGCTTGGGTAGCGCGAGACATTGAGTAGCCAAAAGTTAGTGTCAAAGCAAAAAAAGCTGGCGGGAGATCCTTCTGCAAGACCAGATATTTCAAATTAATATTGTGCTCGTTTAGTAGTTCTTTTTTTCTAGAATATTCTATGAACAAGATCTCAAAGTATTATGGATAAACTGTAACTCCGCCCATCCGTGACGTCATCATGACACGTTCGGGCGTGAACATAGACTAGGGCCATTTGATTTAAGAGAATGAGACAATTTCCCAACCTCCAGTTCAGGATTCCAATAGAGGAATTGTTTAGGGGTGTTGTGATATCTAGAGGTTAACTTGAGAGGCGAGATGACG
>NC_134806.1:51078632-51106132 GCF_046742065.1 Oratosquilla oratoria
TGACAACTAATGATGATGATAACAATAATAATAATAATAATAATAATAATGATAATAATAAGAAGAATAATAGACTGTTGAAGAAAAACCCTTTGATTCATTACAAAACTGACAACTATGATTATATTTTTTCTGCCAGGAGAAAGTGATGGATTATTTTTTCTATATTTCGATTCCTCACATTCTTTAGAAATGTAAAATTTGTAACAGCAGTCCATAACACCCATGAACTCATGTCAAGGCTCCCTTGGGGGTTCTGTGGTCCCCCAGGTTGAAGACAACTTCTTTATGAAAACATGACGACTGACTTCTTGATTTAGGGATCACTTGCGTATGTTTCCGAACGAGTACGCCTCCGATTGGGTCCTACAAGAATATACAATTTAAAAAGTGGTTTCCAAACAGAACTAATAAAAAAAAATGCTCTACTGGGTGATAATTTCTTTCTAAAATGAAAGGAGATACAAACACGAATCATGAAGAAAATACAATGGATTAATCTTCTATTTCACTGATATAAGACTGATTAATTTTGAGACTTGCTCGACGGTTAAATGAACAGAACAATAGACAGTATATATGTATGTATATATATACATATATATACATATATATATAATATAAACAAACATATATATGTACATATACATATATATAATATACATATATATACATATACATATATATACATATATATATATATATATACATATGTACACATACATATATATACATACACACACACAGACACACACACACACACACACGTATATATATATATATAAATATATATATATATATATATATATATATATATTTCAACAACCACAATGCACTTTAATTCTAAGCCATCAAACACCAACATGCAGATAGTGAAATGTGGTACTGCCAAGGACTCGAGCCCGGCATCCCCATGACAAGTGCGGCAGTGACTTACCAACTAGACAATCAAGAGAGATACAAGTTCGGCGCTATGTTTCTTATATATTTGTATGCTCGAGTTACATACACATATTCATATATGTGTATGTGACGCAGTGACTTACCAACTTCTTTACCTCTCTTAACAGCTTAGTTGGTAAGTCACTGCGTCACTTGTCATATGATAGCTGAGTTCGAGTCCTCGGCAGTACCACATTTCAATTTCTGGTTGTGGCCTCCACTGGGTCTCCCGATGTTGATGGCTTAGAATTAAAGTGCATTGTGGTTTTTAGAATCTATCTCTAATCACGGGGACCCATTCAGTGTTGTACACGCACACACGCACACACACACACACACACACACACAAACACACACCCACACACACACACACACTCATGGCGCTGTGGTTAGAGCTCTGGCCTGCCACTACGTAGGTCCGGGTTCGACTCTCGCCCGGGGCTGAAATAATATCAGTATCGCAGCGCTGAGGGGTGTTACTCCAACTCTCGTGGGCGGGGAGTTGGGGTGTGTGTGTGTGCAAGGTCATAGCATTACCCATAGATCGGACCTACGAGCTCTGAGCTCTCTTCCAGGAGGGAAATAGCTGTCGATCACGAGTCCAACACGTGATCCAAAGACCAAGTGAATAGACCAAGTGAATACACACACTTTCAACGAACGGACGGCTTGAAGAACGTTCTGAAGAAAAGTGCCGATTGTGGATCCCAACGCAAAGAGAAGTACCTTTTTGTATTTGCCGGGGGGGGGGAATTGCTCGTGAGGCAGTAGGTAAGTAGGAAAAGAGGAGAAGGGGAGGGATTGCTGGGGAAATGGAAGGAAATGAGGATGTGGAGGACTTGGCCCAGGCAGACGGGCGTAAGGTCAACATGAAACGACCACCGGATGACGAAATGGCAAATAAAAATGTAAAGATTAGAAGTATAGAGAGGAGAAATACAGTAGAAAGTGACGAGAATATGTTCCAGGGATTTAAAGAGGGTGGGGGGGACACAACCCCCCCCCGACTGATAAGACTAGAGGAGAGAGTTGATAAGGTGATCGAGGACTTGGAACGTAAGTTAGGTAAGGTAGACTCTATCTTCCAGAGAATTGAAAGATTGGAACAACTAGAGAAGGCTAACAGAAACTTAACTGAAGAAGTAGAGGACCTAAAAAGACAGTTAGGAAATGTAAAGGAGGAGAATGAGAAATTGAAGAAGAAT
This sequence comes from Oratosquilla oratoria, assembly GCF_046742065.1. NCBI lineage: Eukaryota > Metazoa > Arthropoda > Malacostraca > Stomatopoda > Squillidae > Oratosquilla > Oratosquilla oratoria. The sequence goes on from NC_134806.1 coordinate 51,080,780, forward strand.
AGTAATGAAAACAGTGAGAAAATAGCTACAGAAGCTAAAAATTGGAGAATAACTCAAGAAGGGAATAAGGTTTCATTCACTGACATAGTCAAACAGCAATTGAAAGAACATAATGAAGACTCAGTTATTAAAGTGATGAGACAGAAGGAGAATATAGTAAGAGAATTAGCTGACAAAAAGAAATGTATAATTATATTAGGAATGGAAGAGAAACATAACCCAGATAGAACCGCAAGAATCAAGGAGGAAAATGAAAGGGTAAGCAGTTTATTAAAATTAGTCCAGGAAGATGAACCAGAAATTATAAAGGAAATTGAGGAAAAATTCAGACTCGGAAAATATAGTACAGATAAGACCAGACCAATTAAGATTAAATTCAGGTCACAAACAACGGCAGAGAAAATTCTATCCAAGACAGGGAAACTAGCAACAAATGATCAATATAAAAAGGTATGGATAAAAAGAGAAATGAATAAGGAGGAAAGAGAGGCAGAAAAGCAGAAAAGAATTGAAGCTAAGGCAAAAAACGAGAACAGAACGGAGTCAGAGAAAGAGAGATTCTATTGGAGAGTAGTGAACATGAAAATAAAGCAGTTCGACATACTAAAGAAAAACATAAGGGAAACAGAGAACACAATGGAAGTGGCAGAAAACTAAGAGTGTCTTACACAAATATAGATGGATTGATAACAGGATTGAATGAACTGAATGATTATTTGAAAGAAAAAGAACCGGACATAATGGGAATTGTAGAAACAAAATTAAAAGGCCCACTACCACCCAACAGTGTAGGACATGATACATACAATTATTGGATTAGAAACAGAGAGAAAAAAACAAGGGGGTGGAGTTATGTTCCTGACAAAGAAGGATATAAACGTGAAAGGTGTCATATATGGAAAGAATACAGTAGAGATGATTATGATAGAAGTGGAAGACCGAGATAAGAAGAGCAGAAAATTTGTGATCAATTATGTGCCTCCGAAAACAGCCTCATGGGAGGAGAGTGAACATAAAAGTATGTTAGAGGACACAAAGATAGCATTAACTAAAATAATGGAAGACGGAGGAAGAATAGTTATGATGGGCGACTTTAATTGCAAAGAAATCTGCTGGGAAGAAATGACAGTAAAGAGTGGTGATGACTCATGGGGAAATGCTCTACTTGAGATGATTACTGACCATTCAATGACACAATGGATACAAGAGAACACTAGGTATAGAAATGAAGAAGAACCATCGAGGCTAGACTTAATAATTACATCTGAACCTAGAATAGTGGACAAGATTGAATATAAAACACCAATAGGTAAAAGTGACCACATATTGATTGAACTGGAACTTAATGAAGAAAAATATATGAAAAGAAATGAACAATATAGAAAAGGAAGAATGATGTATGAAAAAACAAACTTTGATAAAATAAGAGAATTCTTCCAACAAGAAAACTGGGAAGAAATATACAAAGAAGAAACATCAGTGGAAGAGAAATGGAATATTTTGACAAAAATTTACAAAGAAGGAGTGGAAAAGTATGTCCCAAGACAAAAACAAGAAAAAGAATATGTAAAATGCTGGTACAACAAAAGTTGTAGGGAGTTAAAAGACAAAAGAGACAAAGCCTGGACCGGATGGAAAAAAGACATAAGACCTGAAAAATGGAAAATATATACTGGTTATAGAAATGAATATGTACAAAAGTGCAGAGAGGAAAAAAGAAAATATGAAAAAGATGTTATAGAAAAGTGTAAAGATCAACCAAAACTATTCTACAGATTTGTAAACAATAAACTGAAAAACAAACAAGACTTGGAGAAATTAAGACAAGGAGGAGTTGAATACACTGAGGAAATGGAAATGGCAGAAATTATGAACAAACATTTTAAATCAGTGTTTACAAGGGAAAATATACAACCTGAAGAGATTGAGTGGAAGGAAAAAGTCCCCCCTATGGAAGAAATAGAAGTAACGAAGAATGAAATATTGACACACTTGGGTAATTTTGATGTCAGAAAATCGCATGGGCCAGATGAAATAGCAAACTGGATTCTGAAAGAATGTAGGAATGAACTGGCAGACAAAATACATAGCATAATAAGCAGTTCCTTAAAAGAAGGAAAAGTTCCAGAAGATTGGAAAAAAGCAAATATAGTACCTATATATAAAGGAGGAAATAAAGAAGAACCTACCAACTATAGACCAGTCTCTCTAACAAGTACAATAGCAAAAATATGTGAAAGAATTATCAAAAGTAGATGGGTAAAATACTTGGAAAAAAACAACGTACTAAATCCAAGGCAATTTGGATTCAGACAAGGACGATCATGCGTCACCAATTTAATATGTTTCTATTCAAGACTAATAGATATAATACAAGAAAGAGATGGATGGGCTGATTGTGCATTTCTAGACCTAAAAAAAGCTTTTGACAAAGTACCACATAAGAAGTTGCTTAAGAAATTAGAATATGAAGGAGGAATACAAGGTAAATTGCTAAATTGGATGGAAGACTTTTTGCAAGAAAGAAAAATGAGAGTAGTGATAAGAGATCAGCACTCAAAATGGAATGAAGTAATAAGCGGTGTCCCGCAGGGAACAGTTCTGGCCCCAATAATGTTTGCTATATATATTAATGATATGGATGAAGGAATTGAAAGCTATATGAGCTTCTTTGCAGATGATGCAAAATTACTGAAAAGAGTGAAAACTGAAGAGGATTGTGAATCACTACAGAGAGATCTAAATAAAGTACAAGAATGGAGTAGGAAGTGGGAGATGGAGTTCAATACAAAAAAGTGTAGTATAATGGAATTTGGAAAAAGCAAAAACAGAATAACAGGATCATATAATTTGGGAGAAGAAGGAATAAAAAGAGTAGAAAATGAGAGGGACCTGGGAGTCATTGTTATGAATAATATGTCACCTGAGAAACATATAAATAAGATTTTTGGAGAAACTTATAATTTAATAAGAACAATCAAAGTGGCATTTACATACCTGGATGAAGAAATGGTGAGGAAAATCCTAATCACCCTGATAAGACCAAGATTGGAATATGCAGCAACGATATGGTCACCAAGTACAAAAAAATGTATAAAAAAACTTGAAAGAATACAAAGAGCAATTACTAAACTGGCACCAACACTCTCAAAACTATCATATGAAGAGAGACTACAAAAACTTAAACTACAGACACTAGAGCAAAGAAGAGAGAGAGGAGATTTGATAGCTATTTACAGAATCATGAAAGGCATAGAAATTACTGATAGAGAGAATCTGATAAAATGGGATGACAGAAATACAAGAGGACACGGAAAGAAAATAAAAAAAGACAACTATAGAAGAGATTTGAAAAAGAACAGCTTTCCTCACAGAGCAATAGACAGTTGGAACAAGTTAGATGAGAAAGTGGTGTGTGCAAAAACAATACATGAATTTAAAAATAGTTTAGATAAAATGAGATATGAAGACGGGACCTCACGAGCATAGCTCCCCTTCCCGTAAAATACAACTAGGTAAATACAACTAGGTAAATACACACACACATATATATATATATATATATATATATATATATATATATATATATATATGTATGTATATATATATATATACACATAATATACACACACATATATATATATATATATATATATATACATACATATATACATATACATATATATAACATGTATATACATATATATATATATATATATATATATATATATATGTATATATATATATACATATATATAAACATATATACCTATATATATGTATATATATACATATATATATAAATATATATACATATATACATATATATATACATTTATACATATATATATAAATACATATATATACATATATACATATATGTATATATATATACATATACACATATGCATGTATATATATACATATATATGTATATATATACATATATATATATATACAAATATATATTTACACATATCAATATACTGTATATACATATATACACATATATATAATATATATATATATATATATATATATATTTATATATATACATATATATGCATACTTATATTATATACATTTATATATATACACATATATGCATATATATACGTATATATATATATGCATATATACATATATATACACATATATATAGACAAATATATATATATATATACATATGTATACATATATACACATATATATGTATATATATGTATATATACATATATATACACACACACACACACACACACGCACACTTTCAACGAACGGACGGCTTGACGAACGCTCTGAAGAAAAGTGAAGATTGTGGATACCAACGCAAAGAGAAGTGCCTTTTTGTATTTGCAGGGGGGGGGGGAATTGCTCGTGAGGTAGAGGGAAAGTAAGGAAAGAGGAGAGGGGAGGGATTACTGGGGAAATGGAAGGTAATGAGGAGGTGGAGGAAATGGCCCTGACGGGCCGCCGGGTAGACAAAAGACCCCAAGACGAGTTGGATGATGACATGTCTAATAGGAATGTGAAGATTAGAGGTATAGATAGGAGCAATATAGCAGAAAGTGATGAGAATATTTTCAAGGGATTTAAAGAGAGTGGGGGGGACTCAAACCCCCCCCGACTGACAAGACTAGAGATGAAGGTTGATAAGGTGATCGAAGACTTGGAGAGTAGGTTAGGTCATATGAACACCATTTTAAAAAGGGTTGAAAGATTGGAAGAACTGGAAAAGGCGAATAAAAACTTAACTGATGAAATAGAAGAACTAAAAAGACAGTTAAGAGAGGTAAAGGGGGAGAATGAGGAATTGAAGAAGAATAGTAAAGAAAACAGAGAAACAATAGCTAAAGAAAGTAAAAATTGGAAGCAAACCCAAGAAGGAAATAAGATTTCATTCACTGACATAGTCAAACAGCAATTGAAAGAACATACTGAAGACTCAGTTATTAAAGTGATGAGACAAAAGGAGAATATAGTAAGGGATTTAGCAGACAAGAAGAAATGTATAATTATATTAGGAATGGAAGAGAAACACAACACAGATAGAACCACAAGAATCAAAGAGGAAAATGAAAAAGTAAGCCAATTACTAGAATCAGTTCAGGAAGATGAACCAGGAATTATGAAACAAATCGAAGAGAAATTTAGACTCGGAAAGTATAGCACAGACAAGACCAGACCAATTAAGACTAAATTCAAGTCACAAACAACGGCAGAGAATATCTTATCCAAAACAGGGAAACTAGCAACAAGTGAACACTACAAAAAGATATGGATAAAAAGAGAAATGAATAAAGAGGAAAGAGAGGAAGAAAAGCAGAAAAGACTGGAAGCTAAGACAAAAAACGAGAACAGAACGGAGTCAGAGAAAGAGAGATTCTATTGGAGAGTAGTGAACATGAAACTAAGGAAGTTCGACATACAAAAGAAAAACATAAGGGAAACAGAGAACACAATGGAAGTGGCAGAAAACTAAGAGTGTCTTACACAAATATAGATGGATTAATAACAGGATTGAATGAGCTGAATGATTATTTGAAAGAAAAAGAACCGGACATAATGGGAATTGTAGAAACAAAATTAAAAGGCCCACTACCACCCAACAGTGTAGGACATGATGCATACAATTATTGGATTAGAAACAGAGAGAAAAAGCAAGGGGGTGGAGTTATGTTCCTGACTAAGAAGGATATAAACGTGAAAGGTGTCATATATGGAAAGAATACAGTAGAGATGATTATGATAGAAGTGGAAGACAGAGATAAGAAGAGCAGAAAATTTGTGATAAATTATGTGCCTCCGAAAACAGCCTCATGGGAGGAGAGTGAATATAAAAGTATGTTAGAGGACACAAAGATAGCATTAACTAAAATAATGGAAGACGGAGGAAGAATAGTTATGATGGGCGACTTTAATTGCAAAGAAATCTGCTGGGAAGAAATGACAGCAAAGAGTGGTGATGACTCATGGGGAAATGCTCTACTTGAGATGATTACTGACCATTCAATGACACAATGGATACAAGAGAACACTAGGTATAGAAATGAAGAAGAACCATCGAGGCTAGACTTAATAATTACATCTGAACCTAGAATAGTGGACAAGATTGAATATAAAACACCAATAGGTAAAAGTGACCACATATTGATTGAACTGGAACTTAATGAAGAAAAATATATGAAAAGAAATGAACAATATAGAAAAGGAAGAATGATGTATGAAAAAACAAACTTTGATAAAATAAGAGAATTCTTCCAACAAGAAAACTGGGAAGAAATATACAAAGAAGAAACATCAGTGGAAGAGAAATGGAATATTTTGACAAAAATTTACAAAAAAGGAGTGGAAAAGTATGTCCCAAGACAAAAACAAGAAAAAGAATATGTAAAATGCTGGTACAACAAAAGTTGTAGGGAGTTAAAAGACAAAAGAGACAAAGCCTGGACCAGTTGGAAAAAAGACAGAAGACCTGAAAAATGGAAAATATATACTGGTTATAGAAATGAATATGTACAAAAGTGCAGAGAGAAAAAAAGAAAATATGAAAAAGATGTTATAGAAAAGTGTAAAGATCAACCAAAACTATTCTACAGATTTGTAAACAATAAACTGAAAAACAAACAAGACTTGGAGAAATTGAGACAAGGAGGAGTTGAATACACTGAGGAAATGGAAATGGCAGAAATTATGAACAAACATTTTAAATCAGTGTTTACAAGGGAAAATATACAACCTGAAGAGATTGAGTGGAAAGAAAAAGTCCCCCCTATGGAAGAAATAGAAGTAACAAAGAATGAAATATTGACACACTTGGGTAATTTTGATGTCAGAAAATCGCATGGGCCAGATGAAATAGCAAACTGGATTCTGAAAGAATGCAGGAATGAACTGGCAGACAAAATACATAGCATAATAAGCAGTTCCTTAAAAGAAGGAAAAGTTCCAGAAGATTGGAAAAAAGCAAATATAGTACCTATATATAAAGGAGGAAATAAAGAAGAACCTACCAATTATAGACCAGTCTCTCTAACAAGTACAATAGCAAAAATTTGTGAAAGAATTATCAAAAGTAGATGGGTAAAATACTTGGAAAAAAACAACGTACTAAATCCAAGGCAATTTGGATTCAGACAAGGTCGGTCATGCGTCACCAATTTAATATGTTTCTATTCAAGGCTAATAGATATAATACAAGAAAGAGATGGATGGGCTGATTGTGCATTTCTAGACCTAAAAAAAGCTTTTGACAAAGTACCACATAAGAAGTTGCTTAAGAAATTAGAATATGAAGGAGGAATACAAGGTAAATTGCTAAATTGGATGGAAGACTTTTTGCAAGAAAGAAAAATGAGAGTAGTGATAAGAGATCAGCACTCAAAATGGAATGAAGTAATAAGCGGTGTCCCGCAGGGAACAGTTCTGGCCCCAATAATGTTTGCTATATATATTAATGATATGGATGAAGGAATTGAAAGCTATATGAGCTTCTTTGCAGATGATGCAAAACTACTGAAAAGAGTGAAAACTGAAGAAGATTGTGAATCACTACAGAGGGATCTAAATAAAGTACAAGAATGGAGTAGGAAGTGGGAGATGGAGTTCAATACAAAAAAGTGTAGTATAATGGAATTTGGAAAAAGCAAAAACAGAATAGCAGGATCATATAATTTGGGAGAAGAAGGAATAAAAAAAGTAGAAAATGAGAAGGACCTGGGAGTCATTGTTATGAATAATATGTCACCTGAGAAACATATAAATAAGATTTTTGGAGAAACTTATAATTTAATAAGAACAATCAAAGTGGCATTTACATACCTGGATGAAGAAATGGTGAGGAAAATCCTAATCACCCTGATAAGACCAAGATTGGAATATGCAGCAACGATATGGTCACCAAGTACAAAAAAATGTATAAAAAAACTTGAAAGGATACAAAGAGCAATTACAAAACTGGCACCAACACTCTCAAAACTATCATATGAAGAGAGACTACAAAAACTTAAACTACAGACACTAGAGCAAAGAAGAGAGAGAGGAGATTTGATAGCTATTTACAGAATCATGAAAGGCATAGAAATTACTGATAGAGAGAATCTGATAAAATGGGATGACAGAAATACAAGAGGACACGGAAAGAAAATAAAAAAAGACAGCTATAGAAGAGATTTTAAAAAGAACAGCTTTCCTCACAGAGCAATAGACAGTTGGAACAAGTTAGATGAGAAAGTGGTGTGTGCAAAAACAATACATGAATTTAAAAATACTTTAGATAAAATGAGATATGAAGACGGGACCTCACGAGCATAGCTCCCCTTCCCGTAAAATACAACTAGGTAAATACAACTAGGTAAATACACACACATGAAGTAATAAGCGGTGTCCCGCAGGGAACAGTTCTGGCCCCAATAATGTTTGCTATATATATTAATGATATGGATGAAGGAATTGAAAGCTATATGAGCTTCTTTGCAGATGATGCAAAATTACTGAAAAGAGTGAAAACTGAAGAAGATTGTGAATCACTACAGAGAGATCTAAATAAAGTACAAGAATGGAGTAGGAAGTGGGAGATGGAGTTCAATACAAAAAAGTGTAGTATAATGGAATTTGGAAAAAGCAAAAACAGAATAACAGGATCATATAATTTGGGAAAAGAAGGAATAAAAAAAGTAGAAAATGAGAAGGACCTTGGAGTCATTGTTATGAATAATATGTCACCTGAGAAACATATAAATAAGATTTTTGGAGAAACTTATAATTTAATAAGAACAATCAAAGTGGCATTTACATACCTGGATGAAGAAATGGTGAGGAAAATCCTAATCACCCTGATAAGACCAAGATTGGAATATGCAGCAACGATATGGTCACCAAGTACAAAAAAATGTATAAAAAAACTTGAAAGGATACAAAGAGCAATTACAAAACTGGCACCAACACTCTCAAAACTATCATATGAAGAGAGACTACAAAAACTTAAACTACAGACACTAGAGCAAAGAAGAAGAGAGGAGATTTGATAGCTATTTACAGAATCATGAAAGGCATAGAAATTACTGATAGAGAGAATCTGATAAAATGGGATGACAGAAATACAAGAGGACACGGAAAGAAAATAAAAAAAGACAGCTATAGAAGAGATTTGAAAAAGAACAGCTTTCCTCACAGAGCAATAGACAGTTGGAACAAGTTAGATGAGAAAGTGGTGTGTGCAAAAACAATACATGAATTTAAAAATAGTTTAGATAAAATGAGATATGAAGACGGGACCCCACGAGCATAGCTCCCCTTCCCGTAAAATACAACTAGGTAAATACAACTAGGTAAATACACACACACACAGTTATGGAATGAAGTAATAAGCGGTGTCCCGCAGGGAACAGTTCTGGCCCCAATAATGTTTGCTATATATATTAATGATATGGATGAAGGAATTGAAAGCTATATGAGCTTCTTTGCAGATGATGCAAAATTACTGAAAAGAGTGAAAACTGAAGAAGATTGTGAATCACTACAGAGAGATCTAAATAAAGTACAAGAATGGAGTAGGAAGTGGGAGATGGAGTTCAATACAAAAAAGTGTAGTATAATGGAATTTGGAAAAAGCAAAAACAGAATAACAGGATCATATAATTTGGGAGAAGAAGGAATAAAAAGAGTAGAAAATGAGAAGGACCTGGGAGTCATTGTTATGAATAATATGTCACCTGAGAAACATATAAATAAGATTTTTGGAGAAACTTATAATTTAATAAGAACAATCAAAGTGGCATTTACATACCTGGATGAAGAAATGGTGAGGAAAATCCTAATCACCCTGATAAGACCAAGATTGGAATATGCAGCAACGATATGGTCACCAAGTACAAAAAAATGTATAAAAAAACTTGAAAGAATACAAAGAGCAATTACAAAATTGGCACCAACACTCTCAAAACTATCATATGAAGAGAGACTACAAAAACTTCAACTACAGACACTAGAGCAAAGAAGAGAGAGAGGAGATTTGATAGCTATTTACAGAATCATGAAAGGCATAGAAATTACTGATAGAGAGAATCTGATAAAATGGGATGACAGAAATACAAGAGGACACGGAAAGAAAATAAAAAGACAGCTATAGAAGAGATTTGAAAAAGAACAGCTTTCCACACAGAGCAATAGACAGTTGTAACAAGTTAGATGAGAAAGTCGTGTTTGCAAAAACAAAACATGAATTTAAAAAAAGTTTAGATAAAATTAGATATGAAGACGGGACCCCACGAGCATAGCTCCCCTTCCCGTAAAATACAACTAGGTAAATACAACTAGGTAAATACACACACACACACACACATATATATATATATGCATGTATATATAATATACATATAGACATATATATACATAAATACGTATATATACATATATACACACACATATGTATATATATATATATATATACACGGTATATATATATTCACATACATATATATACATAAATACATATATATATACATACATATATATATATACATATATATGTGGTTGTTGATATATATATATATATATATATATATATATATATATATATATATATATATATATATATATATATATACATATCAACAACCACAATGTACTTTAACTCTAAGCTATCAGCATCGGGAGATCCAATGGAGGCCACATGCAGAAATTGAAATGCGGTATTGCCAAGGACTCTAACCCAGTTGGGTTCGAGTCCTTGGCAGTACCGCATTTCAATTTCTGCATATGGCCTCCATTGGGTCTCCCGATGTTGATGGCTTAGAACTAAAGTGCATTGTGGTTGTTAAAATGTATCTCTAATCACTGGGACCCATTCAGTGTTGTACACACACACACACACACACACACACACTTTCAACGAACGGACGGCTTGACGAACGCTCTGAAGAAAAGTGCAGATTGTGGATACCAACGCAAAGAGAAGTGCCTTTTTGTATTTGCAGGGGGGGGGAAATTGCTCGTGAGGCAGTAGGTAAGTAGGAAAAGAGGAGAAGGGGAGGGATTGCTGGGGAAATGGAAGGAAATGAGGATGTGGAGGACTTGGCCCAGGCAGACGGGCGTAAGGTCAACATGAAACGACCACCGGATGACGAAATGGCAAATAAAAATGTAAAGATTAGAAGTATAGAGAGGAGAAATACAGTAGAAAGTGACGAGAATATGTTCCAGGGATTTAAAGAGGGTGGGGGGGACACAACCCCCCCCCCCGACTGATAAGACTAGAGGAGAGAGTTGATAAGGTGATCGAGGACTTGGAACGTAAGTTAGGTAAGGTAGACTCCATCTTCCAGAGAATTGAAAGATTGGAACAACTAGAGAAGGCTAACAGAAACTTAACTGAAGAAGTAGAGGACCTAAAAAGACAGTTAGGAAATGTAAAGGAGGAGAATGAGAAATTGAAGAAGAATAGTAATGAAAACAGTGAGAAAATAGCTACAGAAGCTAAAAATTGGAGAATAACTCAAGAAGGGAATAAGGTTTCATTCACTGACATAGTCAAACAGCAATTGAAAGAACATAATGAAGACTCAGTTATTAAAGTGATGAGACAGAAGGAGAATATAGTAAGAGAATTAGCTGACAAAAAGAAATGTATAATTATATTAGGAATGGAAGAGAAACATAACCCAGATAGAACCGCAAGAATCAAGGAGGAAAATGAAAGGGTAAGCAGTTTATTAAAATTAGTCCAGGAAGATGAACCAGAAATTATAAAGGAAATTGAGGAAAAATTCAGACTCGGAAAATATAGTACAGATAAGACCAGACCAATTAAGATTAAATTCAGGTCACAAACAACGGCAGAGAAAATTCTATCCAAGACAGGGAAACTAGCAACAAATGATCAATATAAAAAGGTATGGATAAAAAGAGAAATGAATAAGGAGGAAAGAGAGGCAGAAAAGCAGAAAAGAATTGAAGCTAAGGCAAAAAACGAGGAAAGAACGGAGTCAGAGAAAGAGAGATTCTATTGGAGAGTAGTGAACATGAAAATAAAGCAGTTCGACATACTAAAGAAAAACATAAGGGAAACAGAGAACACAATGGAAGTGGCAGAAAACTAAGAGTGTCTTACACAAATATAGATGGATTGATAACAGGATTGAATGAACTGAATGATTATTTGAAAGAAAAAGAACCGGACATAATGGGAATTGTAGAAACAAAATTAAAAGGCCCACTACCACCCAACAGTGTAGGACATGATACATACAATTATTGGATTAGAAACAGAGAGAAAAAACAAGGGGGTGGAGTTATGTTCCTGACAAAGAAGGATATAAACGTGAAAGGTGTCATATATGGAAAGAATACAGTAGAGATGATTATGATAGAAGTGGAAGACAGAGATAAGAAGAGCAGAAAATTTGTGATCAACTATGTGCCTCCGAAAACAGCCTCATGGGAGGAGAATGAACATAAAAGTATGTTAGAGGACACAAAGATAGCATTAACTAAAATAATGGAAGACGGAGGAAGAATAGTTATGATGGGCGACTTTAATTGCAAAGAAATCTGCTGGGAAGAAATGACAGTAAAGAGTGGTGATGACTCATGGGGAAATGCTCTACTTGAGATGATTACTGACCATTCAATGACACAATGGATACAAGAGAACACTAGGTATAGAAATGAAGAAGAACCATCGAGGCTAGACTTAATAATTACATCTGAACCTAGAATAGTGGACAAGATTGAATATAAAACACCAATAGGTAAAAGTGACCACATATTGATTGAACTGGAACTTAATGAAGAAAAATATATGAAAAGAAATGAACAATATAGAAAAGGAAGAATGATGTATGAAAAAACAAACTTTGATAAAATAAGAGAATTCTTCCAACAAGAAAACTGGGAAGAAATATACAAAGAAGAAACATCAGTGGAAGAGAAATGGAATATTTTGACAAAAATTTACAAAGAAGGAGTGGAAAAGTATGTCCCAAGACAAAAACAAGAAAAAGAATATGTAAAATGCTGGTACAACAAAAGTTGTAGGGAGTTAAAAGACAAAAGAGACAAAGCCTGGACCGGATGGAAAAAAGACATAAGACCTGAAAAATGGAAAATATATACTGGTTATAGAAATGAATATGTACAAAAGTGCAGAGAGGAAAAAAGAAAATATGAAAAAGATGTTATAGAAAAGTGTAAAGATCAACCAAAACTATTCTACAGATTTGTAAACAATAAACTGAAAAACAAACAAGACTTGGAGAAATTAAGACAAGGGGGAGTTGAATACACTGAGGAAATGGAAATGGCAGAAATTATGAACAAACATTTTAAATCAGTGTTTACAAGGGAAAATATACAACCTGAAGAGATTGAGTGGAAGGAAAAAGTCCCCCCTATGGAAGAAATAGAAGTAACGAAGAATGAAATATTGACACACTTGGGTAATTTTGATGTCAGAAAATCGCATGGGCCAGATGAAATAGCAAACTGGATTCTGAAAGAATGTAGGAATGAACTGGCAGACAAAATACATAGCATAATAAGCAGTTCCTTAAAAGAAGGAAAAGTTCCAGAAGATTGGAAAAAAGCAAATATAGTACCTATATATAAAGGAGGAAATAAAGAAGAACCTACCAACTATAGACCAGTCTCTCTAACAAGTACAATAGCAAAAATATGTGAAAGAATTATCAAAAGTAGATGGGTAAAATACTTGGAAAAAAACAACGTACTAAATCCAAGGCAATTTGGATTCAGACAAGGACGATCATGCGTCACCAATTTAATATGTTTCTATTCAAGGCTAATAGATATAATACAAGAAAGAGATGGATGGGCTGATTGTGCATTTCTAGACCTAAAAAAAGCTTTTGACAAAGTACCACATAAGAAGTTGCTTAAGAAATTAGAATATGAAGGAGGAATACAAGGTAAATTGCTAAATTGGATGGAAGACTTTTTGCAAGAAAGAAAAATGCGAGTAGTGATAAGAGATCAGCACTCAAAATGGAATGAAGTAATAAGCGGTGTCCCGCAGGGAACAGTTCTGGCCCCAATAATGTTTGCTATATATATTAATGATATGGATGAAGGAATTGAAAGCTATATGAGCTTCTTTGCAGATGATGCAAAATTACTGAAAAGAGTGAAAACTGAAGAAGATTGTGAATCACTACAGAGAGATCTAAATAAAGTACAAGAATGGAGTAGGAAGTGGGAGATGGAGTTCAATACAAAAAAGTGTAGTATAATGGAATTTGGAAAAAGCAAAAACAGAATAACAGGATCATATAATTTGGGAGAAGAAGGAATAAAAAGAGTAGAAAATGAGAAGGACCTGGGAGTCATTGTTATGAATAATATGTCACCTGAGAAACATATAAATAAGATTTTTGGAGAAACTTATAATTTAATAAGAACAATCAAAGTGGCATTTACATACCTGGATGAAGAAATGGTGAGGAAAATCCTAGTCACCCTGATAAGACCAAGATTGGAATATGCAGCAACGATATGGTCACCAAGTACAAAAAAATGTATAAAAAAACTTGAAAGAATACAAAGAGCAATTACTAAACTGGCACCAACACTCTCAAAACTATCATATGAAGAGAGACTACAAAAACTTAAACTACAGACACTAGAGCAAAGAAGAGAGAGAGGAGATTTGATAGCTATTTACAGAATCATGAAAGGCATAGAAATTACTGATAGAGAGAATCTGATAAAATGGGATGACAGAAATACAAGAGGACACGGAAAGAAAATAAAAAAAGACAACTATAGAAGAGATTTGAAAAAGAACAGCTTTCCTCACAGAGCAATAGACAGTTGGAACAAGTTAGATGAGAAAGTGGTGTGTGAAAAAACAATACATGAATTTAAAAATAGTTTAGATAAAATGAGATATGAAGACGGGACCTCACGAGCATAGCTCCCCTTCCCGTAAAATACAACTAGGTAAATACAACTAGGTAAATACACACACACTTCAACGAATGGACGGCTTAGAAGACGTTCTGAAGAAAAGTGAAGTCTGTGGATCCCAACGCAAAGAGAAGTGCCTAGTGTTTTTGCAGGGTGGGGGGGAAATTGCTCGTGGAGTAGTGGGAACGTAGGGAAAGAGGAAAAGGGGAGGGATTACTGAGGGAAATGGAAGGAAATGAGGAGGGAGTAGACTTTGACCAGCCAGACAAGCGGAAGGTAAACAAAAGACTTAGCGAGGATCAAATGTCTAATAAAAATGTAAAGATTAGAAGTATAGAGAGGAGCAATACAGAAGAAAGTGACGAGAATATGTTCCAGGGATTTAAAGAGGGTGGGGGGGACACAACCCCCCCCCCCCCCGACTGATAAGACTAGAGGAGAGAGTTGATAAGGTGATCGAGGACTTGGAGCGTAAGTTAGGTAACGTAGACTCCATTTTTCAAAGAATTGAAAGGTTGGAACAACTAGAGAAGGCTAACAGAAACTTAACTGAAGAAATAGAGGACCTAAAAAGACAGTTAGGAAATGTAAAGGAGGAGAATGAGAAATTGAAGAAGAATAGTAATGAAAACAGAGAGAAACTAGCTACTGAAGCTAAAAATTGGAGAATAACTCAAGAAGGGAATAAGGTTTCATTCACTGACATAGTCAAACAGCAATTGAAAGAACATAATGAAGACTCAGTTATTAAAGTGATGAGACAGAAGGAGAATATAGTAAGAGAATTAGCTGACAAAAAGAAATGTATAATTATATTAGGAATGGAAGAGAAACATAACCCAGATAGAACTGCAAGAATCAAGGAGGAAAATGAAAGAGTAAGCAGTTTATTAAAATTAGTCCAGGAAGATGAACCAGAAATTATAAAGGAAATTGAGGAAAAATTCAGACTTGGAAAATATAGTACAGATAAGACCAGACCAATTAAGATTAAATTCAGGTCACAAACAACAGCAGAGAAAATTCTATCCAAGACAGGGAAACTAGCAACAAATGATCAATATAAAAAGGTATGGATAAAAAGAGAAATGAATAAGGAGGAAAGAGAGGCAGAAAAGCAGAAAAGAATTGAAGCTAAGGCAAAAAAACGAGGAAAGAACGGAGTCAGAGAAAGAGAGATTCTATTGGAGAGTAGTGAACATGAAAATAAAGCAGTTCGACATACTAAAGAAAAACATAAGGGAAACAGAGAATACAATGGAAGTGGCAGAAAACTAAGAGTGTCTTACACAAATATAGATGGATTGATAACAGGATTGAATGAACTGAATGATTATTTGAAAGAAAAAGAACCGGACATAATGGGAATTGTAGAAACAAAATTAAAAGGCCCACTACCACCCAACAGTGTAGGACATGATACATACAATTATTGGATTAGAAACAGAGAGAAAAAACAAGGAGGTGGAGTTATGTTCCTGACTAAGAAGGATATAAACGTGAAAGGTGTCATATATGGAAAGAATACAGTAGAGATGATTATGATAGAAGTGGAAGACCGGGATAAGAAGAGCAGAAAATTTGTGATCAATTATGTGCCTCCGAAAACAGCCTCATGGGAGGAGAGTGAACATAAAAGTATGTTAGAGGACACAAAGATAGCATTAACTAAAATAATGGAAGACGGAGGAAGAATAGTTATGATGGGCGACTTTAATTGCAAAGAAATCTGCTGGGAAGAAATGACAGTAAAGAGTGGTGATGACTCATGGGGAAATGCTCTACTTGAGATGATTACTGACCATTCAATGACACAATGGATACAAGAGAACACTAGGTATAGAAATGAAGAAGAACCATCGAGGCTAGACTTAATAATTACATCTGAACCTAGAATAGTGGACAAGATTGAATATAAAACACCAATAGGTAAAAGTGACCACATATTGATTGAACTGGAACTTAATGAAGAAAAATATATCAAAAGAAATGAACAATATAGAAAAGGAAGAATGATGTATGAAAAAACAAACTTTGATAAAATAAGAGAATTCTTCCAACAAGAAAACTGGGAAGAAATATACAAAGAAGAAACAACAGTGGAAGAGAAATGGAATATTTTGACAAAAATTTACAAAAAAGGAGTGGAAAAGTATGTCCCAAGACAAAAACAAGAAAAAGAATATGTAAAATGCTGGTACAACAAAAGTTGTAGGGAGTTAAAGGACAAAAGAGACAAAGCCTGGAACAGATGGAAAAAAGACAGAAGACCTGAAAAATGGAAAATATATACTGGTTATAGAAATGAATATGTACAAAAGTGCAGAGAGGAAAAAAGAAAATATGAAAAAGATGTTATAGAAAAGTGTAAAGATCAACCAAAACTATTCTACAGATTTGTAAACAATAAACTGAAAAACAAACAAGACTTAGAGAAATTAAGACAAGGAGGAGTTGAATACACTGAGGAAATGGAAATGGCAGAAATTATGAACAAACATTTTAAATCAGTGTTTACAAGGGAAAATATACAACCTGAAGAGATTGAGTGGAAGGAAAAAGTCCCCCTATGGAAGAAATAGAAGTAACAAAGAATGAAATATTGACACACTTGGGTAATTTTGATGTCAGAAAATCGCATGGGCCAGATGAAATAGCAAACTGGATTCTGAAAGAATGCAGGAATGAACTGGCAGACAAAATACATAGCATAATAAGCAGTTCCTTAAAAGAAGGAAAAGTTCCAGAAGATTGGAAAAAAGCAAATATAGTACCTATATATAAAGGAGGAAATAAAGAAGAACCTACTAACTATAGACCAGTCTCTCTAACAAGTACAATAGCAAAAATATGTGAAAGAATTATCAAAAGTAGATGGGTAAAATACTTGGAAAAAAACAACGTACTAAATCCAAGGCAATTTGGATTCAGACAAGGACGATCATGCGTCACCAATTTAATATGTTTCTATTCAAGGCTAATAGATATAATACAAGAAAGAGATGGATGGGCTGATTGTGCATTTCTAGACCTAAAAAAAGCTTTTGACAAAGTACCACATAAGAAGTTGCTTAAGAAATTAGAATATGAAGGAGGAATACAAGGTAAATTGCTAAATTGGATGGAAGACTTTTTGCAAGAAAGAAAAATGAGAGTAGTGATAAGAGATCAGCACTCAAAATGGAATGAAGTAATAAGCGGTGTCCCGCAGGGAACAGTTCTGGCCCCAATAATGTTTGCTATATATATTAATGATATGGATGAAGGAATTGAAAGCTATATGAGCTTCTTTGCAGATGATGCAAAATTACTGAAAAGAGTGAAAACTGAAGAAGATTGTGAATCACTACAGAGAGATCTAAATAAAGTACAAGAATGGAGTAGGAAGTGGGAGATGGAGTTCAATACAAAAAAGTGTAGTATAATGGAATTTGGAAAAAGCAAAAACAGAATAACAGGATCATATAATTTGGGAGAAGAAGGAATAAAAAGAGTAGAAAATGAGAAGGACCTGGGAGTCATTGTTATGAATAATATGTCACCTGAGAAACATATAAATAAGATTTTTGGAGAAACTTATAATTTAATAAGAACAATCAAAGTGGCATTTACATACCTGGATGAAGAAATGGTGAGGAAAATCCTAATCACCCTGATAAGACCAAGATTGGAATATGCAGCAACGATATGGTCACCAAGTACAAAAAAATGTATAAAAAAACTTGAAAGAATACAAAGAGCAATTACAAAACTGGCACCAACACTCTCAAAACTATCATATGAAGAGAGACTACAAAAACTTAAACTACAGACACTAGAGCAAAGAAGAGAGAGAGGAGATTTGATAGCTATTTACAGAATCATGAAAGGCATAGAAATTACTGATAGAGAGAATCTGATAAAATGGGATGACAGAAATACAAGAGGACACGGAAAGAAAATAAAAAAAGACAGCTATAGAAGAGATTTTAAAAAGAACAGCTTTCCTCACAGAGCAATAGACAGTTGGAACAAGTTAGATGAGAAAGTGGTGTGTGCAAAAACAATACATGAATTTAAAAATAGTTTAGATAAAATGAGATATGAAGACGGGACCCCACGAGCATAGCTCCCCTTCCCGTAAAATACAACTAGGTAAATACAACTAGGTAAATACACAAACACACACACACTTCAACGAATGGACGGCTTAGAAGACGTTCTGAAGAAAAGTGAAGTCTGTGGATCCCAACGCAAAGAGAAGTGCCTAGTGTTTTTGCAGGGTGGGGGGGAAATTGCTCGTGGAGTAGTGGGAACGTAGGGAAAGAGGAAAAGGGGAGGGATTACTGAGGGAAATGGAAGGAAATGAGGAGGGAGTAGACTTTGACCAGCCAGACAAGCGGAAGGTAAACAAAAGACTTAGCGAGGATCAAATGTCTAATAAAAATGTAAAGATTAGAAGTATAGAGAGGAGCAATACAGAAGAAAGTGACGAGAATATGTTCCAGGGATTTAAAGAGGGTGGGGGGCAAAACACCCCCCCCCCCCCCCCCCCCCCCGACTGATAAGACTAGAGGAGAGAGTTGATAAGGTGATCGAGGACTTGGAGCGTAAGTTAGGTAACGTAGACTCCATTTTTCAAAGAATTGAAAGGTTGGAACAACTAGAGAAGGCTAACAGAAACTTAACTGAAGAAATAGAGGACCTAAAAAGACAGTTAGGAAATGTAAAGGAGGAGAATGAGAAATTGAAGAAGAATAGTAATGAAAACAGAGAGAAAATAGCTACAGAAGCTAAAAATTGGAGAATAACTCAAGAAGGGAATAAGGTTTCATTCACTGACATAGTCAAACAGCAATTGAAAGAACATAATGAAGACTCAGTTATTAAAGTGATGAGACAGAAGGAGAATATAGTAAGAGAATTAGCTGACAAAAAGAAATGTATAATTATATTAGGAATGGAAGAGAAACATAACCCAGATAGAACTGCAAGAATCAAGGAGGAAAATGAAAGAGTAAGCAGTTTATTAAAATTAGTCCAGGAAGATGAACCAGAAATTATAAAGGAAATTGAGGAAAAATTCAGACTCGGAAAATATAGTACAGATAAGACCAGACCAATTAAGATTAAATTCAGGTCACAAACAACAGCAGAGAAAATTCTATCCAAGACAGGGAAACTAGCAACAAATGATCAATATAAAAAGGTATGGATAAAAAGAGAAATGAATAAGGAGGAAAGAGAGGCAGAAAAGCAGAAAAGAATTGAAGCTAAGGCAAAAAACGAGGAAAGAACGGAGTCAGAGAAAGAGAGATTCTATTGGAGAGTAGTGAACATGAAAATAAAGCAGTTCGACATACTAAAGAAAAACATAAGGGAAACAGAGAATACAATGGAAGTGGCAGAAAACTAAGAGTGTCTTACACAAATATAGATGGATTGATAACAGGATTGAATGAACTGAATGATTATTTGAAAGAAAAAGAACCGGACATAATGGGAATTGTAGAAACAAAATTAAAAGGCCCACTACCACCCAACAGTGTAGGACATGATACATACAATTATTGGATTAGAAACAGAGAGAAAAAACAAGGGGGTGGAGTTATGTTCCTGACTAAGAAGGATATAAACGTGAAAGGTGTCATATATGGAAAGAATACAGTAGAGATGATTATGATAGAAGTGGAAGACAGAGATAAGAAGAGCAGAAAATTTGTGATCAATTATGTGCCTCCGAAAACAGCCTCATGGGAGGAGAGTGAATATAAAAGTATGTTAGAGGACACAAAGATAGCATTAACTAAAATAATGGAAGACGGAGGAAGAATAGTTATGATGGGCGACTTTAATTGCAAAGAAATCTGCTGGGAAGAAATGACAGCAAAGAGTGGTGATGACTCATGGGGAAATGCTCTACTTGAGATGATTACTGACCATTCAATGACACAATGGATACAAGAGAACACTAGGTATAGAAATGAAGAAGAACCATCGAGGCTAGACTTAATAATTACATCTGAACCTAGAATAGTGGACAAGATTGAATATAAAACACCAATAGGTAAAAGTGACCACATATTGATTGAACTGGAACTTAATGAAGAAAAATATATCAAAAGAAATTAACAATATAGAAAAGGAAGAATGATGTATGAAAAAACAAACTTTGATAAAATAAGAGAATTCTTCCAACAAGAAAACTGGGAAGAAATATACAAAGAAGAAACAACAGTGGAAGAGAAATGGAATATTTTGACAAAAATTTACAAAAAAGGAGTGGAAAAGTATGTCCCAAGACAAAAACAAGAAAAAGAATATGTAAAATGCTGGTACAACAAAAGTTGTAGGGAGTTAAAGGACAAAAGAGACAAAGCCTGGAACAGATGGAAAAAAGACAGAAGACCTGAAAAATGGAAAATATATACTGGTTATAGAAATGAATATGTACAAAAGTGCAGAGAGGAAAAAAGAAAATATGAAAAAGATGTTATAGAAAAGTGTAAAGATCAACCAAAACAATTCTACAGATTTGTAAACAATAAACTGAAAAACAAACAAGACTTAGAGAAATTAAGACAAGGAGGAGTTGAATACACTGAGGAAATGGAAATGGCAGAAATTATGAACAAACATTTTAAATCAGTGTTTACAAGGGAAAATATACAACCTGAAGAGATTGAGTGGAAGGAAAAAGTCCCCCCTATGGAAGAAATAGAAGTAACAAAGAATGAAATATTGACACACTTGGGTAATTTTGATGTCAGAAAATCGCATGGGCCAGATGAAATAGCAAACTGGATTCTGAAAGAATGCAGGAATGAACTGGCAGACAAAATACATAGCATAATAAGCAGTTCCTTAAAAGAAGGAAAAGTTCCAGAAGATTGGAAAAAAGCAAATATAGTACCTATATATAAAGGAGGAAATAAAGAAGAACCTACCAACTATAGACCAGTCTCTCTAACAAGTACAATAGCAAAAATATGTGAAAGAATTATCAAAAGTAGATGGGTAAAATACTTGGAAAAAAACAACGTACTAAATCCAAGGCAATTTGGATTCAGACAAGGACGATCATGCGTCACCAATTTAATATGTTTCTATTCAAGGCTAATAGATATAATACAAGAAAGAGATGGATGGGCTGATTGTGCATTTCTAGACCTAAAAAAAGCTTTTGACAAAGTACCACATAAGAAGTTGCTTAAGAAATTAGAATATGAAGGAGGAATACAAGGTAAATTGCTAAATTGGATGGAAGACTTTTTGCAAGAAAGAAAAATGAGAGTAGTGATAAGAGATCAGCACTCAAAATGGAATGAAGTAATAAGCGGTGTCCCGCAGGGAACAGTTCTGGCCCCAATAATGTTTGCTATATATATTAATGATATGGATGAAGGAATTGAAAGCTATATGAGCTTCTTTGCAGATGATGCAAAATTACTGAAAAGAGTGAAAACTGAAGAAGATTGTGAATCACTACAGAGAGATCTAAATAAAGTACAAGAATGGAGTAGGAAGTGGGAGATGGAGTTCAATACAAAAAAGTGTAGTATAATGGAATTTGGAAAAAGCAAAAACAGAATAACAGGATCATATAATTTGGGAGAAGAAGGAATAAAAAGAGTAGAGACCTGAGAGTCATTGTTATGAATAATATGTCACCTGAGAAACATATAAATAAGATTTTTGGAGAAACTTATAATTTAATAAGAACAATCAAAGTGGCATTTACATACCTGGAAAGAAGAAATGAGGAAAATCCTAATCACCCTGATAAGACCAAGATTGGAATAGCAACGATATGGTCACCAAGTACAAAAAAATGTATAAAAAAAACTTGAAAGAATACAAAGAGCAATTACAAAACTGGCACCAACACTCTCAAAACTATCATATGAAGAGAGACTACAAAAACTTAAACTACAGACACTAGAGCAAAGAAGAGAGAGAGGAGATTTGATAGCTATTTACAGAATCATGAAAGGCATAGAAATTACTGATAGAGAGAATCTGATAAAATGGGATGACAGAAATACAAGAGGACACGGAAAGAAAATAAAAAAAGACAGCTATAGAAGAGATTTTAAAAAGAACAGCTTTCCTCACAGAGCAATAGACAGTTGGAACAAGTTAGATGAGAAAGTGGTGTGTGCAAAAACAATACATGAATTTAAAAATAGTTTAGATAAAATGAGATATGAAGACGGGACCCCACGAGCATAGCTCCCCTTCCCGTAAAATACAACTAGGTAAATACAACTAGGTAAATACACACACACACACACTTACACATATATTTATATATATACACATATATATATACATACATATATATACATATATATATACATACACACACACATATATATTTATATATACATATATATATATATGTATATACATTGTTATACATATATATATGTATATACATATATATATGTATATACAAAATATATATACATAATATGTATATTACACATACATATATACATATATAATATACATATACATATATATATTATATATGTATGTATATACACATACACACACACACACACACACATATATAATTATATATATATAATATATATATAAAATTTATATATACATATAATATGTACATATATGTATATATATTAATATATATATATATATATATATATATATTATTATGTACATTGTTATACACACACACACACACACATCTATATATATATATATATTATATACATATATGAATATATATACATATATCTATATATCATATATGCATGTATGTATACATACACACACACATACAACACACACATATATATATATAATTTATATATATATATATATTATGTATATATATGTAAATATATATATATATATATATGTATGTATATATATAGATATGTATATATATATATATATAATATATATATCAAATCAAATCAAATCAGCCATCCTGAGTCCACTGCTGAACAAAGGCCTCCTTCATAGCATTCCATGATTCACACGACCGTGCCACCCTCTGCCACGTCACTCCCGCAAACCTCTCGATCTCGTCTCTCCATCTTCTGTCTGGTTTCCCTCTTCCACGCTTCCTAACTCGCGGCGTCCATTCAGTAACACACTTGCTCCATCGCTCATCAGTCGTTCGCACCAACTTACCTGCCCAATTCCACTTCCTCTCTTTTACTGCTTCCACAATATCTTTCACTCTAGTCTGCTCTCTCACCCAACTTGCTCTCTTTCGGTCTCTCAGTGTTATTCCCATCATTGATCTCTCCATTCTCCTCTGTGTAGTCCTTAGCTTTGTTTCCATTGCCCTCGTCAGCTTCCAAGTCTCACATCCGTAGATTATTGCTGGTAGAATGCTTTGGTTGTAAACTTTACGTTTCAAACATAAAGGTAGAGAGCCTCTCAGGATTTTACTATACTTACCAAACATTTTCCAACCAATTGTAATGCGTCTTTTTATCTCATTATCATGATATTTCGTGACCTTCACCATCTGACCTAAATGATTATACTCTTCAACTTCCTCAAGACTCTCATCATCAATTACAATCTCTTTACTTTGAACTTTCGTGTTGAACATTACTTTGGTTTTACTCTTATTAATTTTTAAACCTACTTTGATACTTTCTTTGTTTAGATCGCTCAGCATATCTTGCAAGTCGTCTGCTCTTTCTGAAATAAGAATGATGTCATCTGCAAATCTTAGGTGGTTCAAATATTCGCCATTAATCTTCAAACCTTTCTTTTCCCAACTCAACCTTCTGAAAATATCTTCTAAACAAGCTGTAAATAGTTTGGGTGAAATTGTATCACCTTGCCGTACTCCTTTCTCGATTTTGATCTTTTCTGTGTCTTTATGTAGTCGAACTATAGCGGTACTTTTCGAATAAATCTTTTCTAAAACTCTTACGATCTGTTCGTTTGTACCTTGTTTGCGTAGCGAGTTTAGTATTGCTATTTGTTCGACTGAATCAAAGGCCTTCTCGTAATCTACAAAAGCTAAACACAGAGGTATATTATATTCTGTCGTTTTCTTGATTAGTTGGTTTATCGCCTGCAAATGGTCTAGAGTTGAATATCCGCTTCTAAAACCTGCCTGTTCTCTCGGTTGTTTTCCATCTAAAACTTGACTCAGTCTATTTGTGAGGATCTTGGAGAATACTTTATATACGTTGGATAGCAAGCTAATCGGTCGATAGTTACTAAGGTCCTTCTGGTCTCCTTTTTTATGAAGCAAAATCACTATAGCATTGCACCACGCATTCGGAACGCTTTCTTGACGTAAGCACTGGGTGTACAACTCAGCTAATTTAATATGAACTAATTTACCAGCATCTTTCAATAGATCTATTGATATACCATCTTCCCCAGGTGCTTTTCCTCTTTTCATAGTTTTTAGAGCAAATTCTACTTATTCCTTTGTAATGTCTGGTACAC
>NC_134806.1:51113632-51116132 GCF_046742065.1 Oratosquilla oratoria
TTTCAATTTCTGGTTGTGGGCTCCACTGGGTCTCCCGATGTTGATGGCTTAGAAATAAGTGCATTGTGGTTCTTAGAATCTATCTCTAATCACTGGGACCCATTCAGTGCTGTGCATATATAAATATATATATATATATATATATATATATATATATATATATATATATATATATATATATATATGTTTGATTGAATACGACAGCATTCTGGAAGTTGTTGAATTTCTTTCTTGTATTTTCTATTTTTCTAATTATATTCTTCCCTTGGATAGGGTGGGCATAGACCAATTCATTATACTTCTCCATTTTATTGCACAACGTTTCGTCTCTAATAAGACATCTTCTGGTATTTCTGTTTTAAAGATACAATAGATATTTATGATACTAGTCTGAATTACATTGATTATTACACATTTACAATTTATATCAAATCTTACAATTGCATACCTAAAACCTAAGTACAACCAAATTAACAAAAAAGTGGAAATAGCAGCCCTCTTCGAAGACATCTGCAAATTAGAGAAAGAAGGCAAAATCTCCGTCAACCAAGACCTCCAAGAACAACTTCAAAGTGAGAGCACAAAATCACGTCACCAACGCAACACCACCCCACTACTCTCACCGCGCCTAAAAGAAGCAGCCAGACAACTCAGAGAAAACGAGAAAATTATCATCAGAAAAGCAGATAAGTCCTCATGTTATGTGATATTAGACAAAAGTGTGTATATTGAGAAGTGTAGAGATATTTTACAGGATCATTCAAAATTTAAATTAATTTCTCGTAACCCAACAGAAAATCTGAAAAAGAAATTAAATAACCTCATCACCGGGGTTAATGCAGAGATAGGGGTACTAAATTTAGCAAACTAGTTGGAGATTTCCAACCAGGATATTTTTATGGTAACGTGAAAACCCACAAGGAGAATAACCCACTTAGGCCTATTATATCACAAATTTCCACTCCTTCTTACCAAGTTGCTAAAATCCTTCATAATATCATTTCTCCTTATATCCCCACTACCTACTCCCTCCGCTCAACCGAGGAATTCATCGACCTTTTAAATACCAACCAGACCAAAGGCCCCATCGCATCTTTAGACGCCCAAAATCTCTTTACTGAAATTCCCGTCACAAGAACTATTAATATCATATTAGACTATGTATACCATCACAGTGATCTCCCACCACCCAAAATCCCACACAACTTTATGAAAGCATTATTAGAAACTTGCACCACAGAGGTCCCATTCAGATGCCCAGAGGGAAAACTTTATATGCAAACGGACGGTGTATCCATGGGGTCACCACTAGGAGTCCTATTTGCCCAAGCATTTATGGCTGAAGTAGAACATAGGGTTTTCCAAAACAGAGATTTGACACCACATATTTATTGCAGATACATTGATGATATATTTGTTAGCACTAAATCAACTAAAGACCTAGAACTACTAAGGTACCACCTCCAAGAGATTTCTGGGCTCTCTTTTACTGTTGAATTGAACAAGAATGGAACTCTCCCCTTTCTAGACATATTAGTAGATTCCAAACCCAATAAATATACCTTGAATGTATACCGGAAGCCTACCAACTTAAACAAATGCATGAATGGAAACGGGGAATGCACAGAAAATTATAAAAAAGGTGTCATCAGAGCATATATAAAAAGAGCATTACTAGTATGCTCATCATGGAAAGCTCTACACAATGAACTTAAACACATAAGACAAATGCTCATTAATAATGGCTATTCTAATACTGATTTTGACAACATGACAAAAGAAATGCTTCACAAATTTTATTCCAAGGACAACACTCAGAGTAAATCCAAAGCAAAACACCAGATAAACATATTTTACCACAACACTTATACAGAAGCATACAAAAAAGATGAGAAAGCTGTCAGAGACATAATAAAGAAAAATTGCCACCCCGTAAACAAGGAAGATGAAATAAAAGTCATCATATACTATAAGAATCCCAAAACATCTTCACTAGTGATGGAAAATAACCTGTTCAAACCTGAGGAATTACAGAAAACCAATGTAATTTATGAATTCACTTGTCCAGAGGAAGACTTTGCACTTCCAGCGAGATACATTGGTCATACACAATGTACCTTAGGCAGAAGGTTAACATACCATCAGCAAACGGGGGCGATAAAAGAACACCTTAAGAAATGCCACAACATAGTAATCACAAGGGATTTAATATCTAAAAATACTAAAATCATTGGACACCATTATAATTCAAGAAAACTCCAGCTCTTAGAATCTCTATACATTAGAGAAAAAGCCCCTTCCATCAATTTGCAATGCGACCTAATATCTAATATCCCCTTGTATAGAAATAAATTGCAACATCCCGCCTCTACCACCCCCTCCTCCTTAGCTTCACCCTCTCCTCTCCCTCCTCCTCCACCACCTCCCCCACCCCCTCCACACACCCCCTCTCCTCATCAGGTCTCTGAACCATTTAAAAGGGCAGAGGTCACGGGTAATC